>NW_027466852.1:9182500-9345000 GCF_046128005.1 Genypterus blacodes
TCTGAGGTATGAGTAATGACAATCTACAACTACAGCATACAGGTGTGTATATGTGACATACAACGTTTAGTGCAATATACTACAAGTGACAGTGAAGCAGGTTGGGGGGGGGGGGGGGGGGGGGGGGGGAGCCAGTAGCCACTGGTTGTGCTACTGCTTCTGTTTAATACATATGTTTGGCATTTACATTCATTTTCAGAATGTTGTATTAGCGCAAAAATGTGTAGTATGTAAAGTGCTGTTCATTTATTGTATGTAGCATGGTATTGGGGCTAAGCGACACCATACATGATTTAAAAACCTAAGTATATGGAGTCAATATCATGAATACATGCATGATAAAATGCAATGCATAAGAAGAGCAAGTCCTCAGAAGTATTAATTGTAGCAGGACTATTGTATTTGATAGTAAAGGTGTTTATGTTATTGGGTTTGAATTGAGAGCCCGTTTCCTACCGCATAGGTAAGACTCACCACCTGTGAGAAAAGAACTGAGGCAGCGATAACCAGCAACCCTGGCACCAACTCTACAGCCATACGGCATATTTCATTACGGCATGTTTGCAGGAAAACAAAGCAACAGAACACAGAAAAGAAAGCAACTTTACACAGCTTTAGGGATCACTGTGTGGATATGTGTCGGAGACGGGATGAATGGAACCTAAAATAATCTTTCTTTCTTTCTTTCTTTCTTTCTTTCTTTCTTTCTTGCTCTTCTTAATTTCTTGTAATTGATGAGTCCCTAAATTGGGTTGCAGCGCTTGTAATATATTACACAAATTTTTGTCTGTTGCTATCAATCATTCTTTCACCTTGATCTGCTCCGTTAAACACACATCACACACACACTCACACTCACACACTGACATGTGCTTACACACAAGCACAGTACACCCACAAACACTGACATACCACAATATGATTCACTGACACGCCACATCTGGGGACATTTCTCAAGAAAAAATCATGCAGATTTATTCCTCCTATGGGTCAAAACAGGAAGAACCCCAGGAGGGGAGAGAGAGCGAGTGTGATCAAAAAGAGTGAATGAAAAAGTACATACTATAAAATGAGGGACAGAAAAGAGAGTGGCTGGTGTTGCACAGGACTTTTGGCCTGCGAGGAACTGTCTGTGTACATGAATACCCCGGGGGCCCGTTGACACACACACACACACGGAGCATGGCCTGTGGTCAGGCTGTGTGCTGTGTTGCATAGAGCGAAAGGACAGGTGTGTATTCAAGTGAAACCTCTCTTTGTGTCACTGTCAGTGTGTGTGTGCGTGCGTGTGTGCGTGTTTAGAGGGTTATGTTGGTATGTACGCTCATTGGCAATGTGCACTCAACGATGTGCATGAATCTCTCTCATTCTCATTGACCCTCACATACACATATACACAATACACACACACACAACACACACACATGCAAAGAGTTATTGCCAATGTGTCAGGAAGGCAGTAATCTATGGCATATCTAATGTGACACACATTCACTCCTGCTCTCGCTCTCTCTTTCTCCCACTCTCTCTCTCTCTCATACACACACATGCACACTGAAGTATTTTTCACATGACTGAAGAAGTGTTAGGACAAGCCAATGTCATCCCTCTTCATCCTGTCTTTTTTCTCAATCACTCTGTTTCTATGTCTGTCGCCACCTCGCTCCCTCCCCAGGCAGAAGGATGTCCTCATGTCTTTCCAACTAGGACATGGTATCCCCCTTAATCACGCACGCACGCACGCACGCACGCACGCACGCACGCACGCACGCACGCACGCACGCACGCACGCACGCACGCACGCACGCACGCACGCACGCACGCAATCCAGCTGGACATGTAGCTACAGACTATAAATGAATATCTTCAACGCTGTGACATGTATACAGGGGAAAGTACAAGGGCCATTTTGACAATGATTATCATTACATTACATTACATTACAGTCATTTAGCAGACCCTTTCATCCAAAGCGACTTCTAATAAGTGCGTTCAACATAGTTGGGCAAAAGAACTTCAGGTCACAAGAAATCGTAAGTGCATGTTCTTCCAAAACCAACAGCTAAGAGCATAACTAGAGCTAGAGTAGAAGTGCAATAAGTCAGGTATCAACTGCTATAATGTTTAATTTTAGATGAATATTTTTTCCTTACAACCAGTTGTATTATTAAATTAAATTATGCAGTTTAAACTGTAAGAAAAACATTTCTTTTTATTCTATTCTGTAGAATAAAAAGGTTTCAAATAAATGTATTGAAGATGCAGGGTATGTAACAGGTAAGGTCAGATCTTTACCTTACATGATCATAACCACTTCATACATATTTCTAAATTCTAGTTTTATATGTTGTACAGTTTTGTATTTCAATAGTCCGAGCTCATTAAATGGTAAATCAGCTTAAGTGCCCCTTAAAAACATACTGATGATTTAATCCCAAACTCTTACTATAAGAAAAATTAGACTGTTGCTTGGGGATAAGACCTGAGGTATCCTAAATCAAAAGTGTTCATCTTGTAAGAATCATCAACATTCTCCCGCAAGACAGACCAGAAGATCGCAAATTAGACAAACACGCACACACACACACAACTTGACTGAACCTGTCTTAAGTGGTTTTAAATGTGTTTTCTTAGCTGTGTGTATGTGTGTTTTGGGTCTCTATCACTATCTCTATGACACTGGGGGTCACTGAGTTTTCTTTTCTTTTCTTTTCTATTCTTTTCTTTTCTATTCTTTTCTTTTCTTTTCTTTTCTTTTCCTTTCTTTTCTTTTCTTTTCTTCCTCTGCCCTTTCTTAGCCTTTGCCCCCCCCCTTAACAAAAGTGCGCTTCGAAATTTGTGCTGCGATCTGCCGGTCTGACGGGGGGATTATGATCCCAGTAAAATTATTTATATGCCGTCATCGAAGAGGCAAAATTGTCTCGCGTGTATACGGCCGGCGGGCCGGAGGTTCCCCACCCCTGCTTTAGATCTTCATAGTTCTGAAAATTGACTTGGAAATATTGATTAGATGAAAGGTACTGCCATTTATATACAGCTATTTATACTGCAGGGTCCGCATTGATTTCAGCTCAGGTGTATGTATCAGGTATTGGTGGAAATGAAAGGTATCTGTTTGCTGTGGTTAATGCTGGTGCCATGTATTTGGGAGGTAATTAATACCAAAAAACAACAAAGATGTTTGTTCTGTCACATTAACAAAAGAAAGACAAAACCTCTCCAAGCAGTTAATCAAATTTAGAGAGAACTGATGTAAGAAAGATGGGGCTTTAGTCACACTCTGTCTGCAAAAGTGAATGATGGATTTGGGTTGGCAAAAAGTAGGCTGATGTATTGTCTCATATTGGTTCAAGCTGCTTCTATTTAAAACAATTGATCACACACTATTAGAGAGTCAGGAGAGACACCACAAATGACGAAATGCAATTGATTTGATTAAATTTTACTGAAAACAATGTCTTTGACCCCGGTTTATGAAATCAATTTATGGCGAATCCTCCCTCCACTATGTATATGTGTACCAAAACACATGCCAGCTCTCCACATGGCTGGGGTGTTTTTTCCATTGATTTTGAATCTCCTGGGAGAGAGCGGTGTGAGCATGGGTACAAGTCAGTGACGTGTAAAAGGAAGTGATCAGAGTGACGCAAATAAAGCTTTATCAAACTATACAAAGTACCTTGTAGTTAATCATTGGTAAAATAAACATTTTTACTGGGACCAGTAGCTCTTCTAAATCAAGAAAATGAACTGTAGCACAGCAAACAAGCAATCTTTGCTGTACTGTGGAGAAACCTGTTACTTTTCAGTCTGTTTCAGCAGCGCCAAACATTAAAGTGAAATACAATTACAGCACAGACTGCTTGATACTTAATAGCAAACTGGCTCATATTGGTTTAGAAACCAGAGGAATTATTCATCTGGTGTGCAAACAGTCCAATTCTTGTAGAACTTGGCCTCTTGACCCAATTGCAATTGGTGGTTTTATGGTTAAACCAACCAGTGTGTTGAAGCCCAATTGGGAACTGAGACCAACATGCCTCAGCCCTGCTCCAAAGCGGTACAAAGCATATACTAGAATGACAACAAAGGTAAAAGTACAAAAGAAACCCTCCTTTTTTAAAACGCAACAACTACATTCATTTATATGAATTGAGTGAGTGGCTGCAACCACCATCCCCACCATAAACCGGGCATCTTGAAGATGATGTTTTTCAGTTTTTCGTTAGGATACAAGGCACACAGACACTTTACACAGAAACTTTATTTTTGTAGTTGAGTGAACACAAAAAGGTTTTCAGTCCAGTGTAAAGTGCTAACAACTGTTCAGTCAGTGTCCTGTAGCTGACTATCCTCCTGGTAACTGGGAAACACTAAGCTGCAGCATCACACCAGCCTAAGTAGAGGGTGCTGGATAATTGGACAGTGCAATTCTGCATTCTCAATTGCACTCAGCAACACATATTTCTGCGGAGTAAAATGGTGAAGACACACCTCATTAACCACAACAATTGAACGTCAGGGAAACAAAGAAGCCAGAGTAGGTCAGAATGGATAATATCTATGTGTCAACTGCCTCACCATGATAGCAGTAAGAGCTTAAACCTCAGAAGCCGCAACATTGGTAACAGTGGTGGTTTACTTCCGATGCTCAGCATTAGTCTCTACCATTTTGTTCACTCAACAATAAATTTGGCTACTTTTGTGGAAAATCTGTAGACACTGCATTTGCCTTTCATCCAGATTTATAAGAAATATCCATTAATTCTTTTAGCAGTTGTGGTCTATTAATTTAAATGACTCAAATGCATCAGGACTAAAATAACGAGAGCACAGCCGTGCATCTTTTGGAAATTCCGTTTATCCATGAGCAGCTTCCCATGTTTTTCTCAATTTCTTATCAGCAGGAAAAGCACGTATATTTTTGTCAGTTGTCTTTCCCCTCGACTGAAAATTGAAACCAAAGGCAGCACAGTGTGGCAGTTTATCACCGTTTACTCTGCTGTGTCCTGATAGAGTATTAGCTTGCCAACCAGGGGCATGTACTTCTCAGGAAGCTCAACAGACTTTGTTAATGTCGGCCTTGTTAATGCGGAGACTTGCAAGTTCCCATATAAGGGGACGTGTCTGCAAAGACCAGCCTATAGGGACAAGATGGAATGGTCACGGCTACGTGCTGCATACATGTTTTCTGCCAGAGGAGCTAGTGAGCTTGTATCTCCTATTTTAAACAATTGTATGACAACAACAATAACAACAATGATGTGTATATATATGTATACACATACGCTTATATACGCTTCGAAATTTAGGCTGCGATTGAACGCGACACTTCTGTTGAGCGGGGCGGGGGGGAGTGCATGTCTCGAAATTAGCGACCTTCCGGTCTGTCTCGCGGGCCGGATCACCAGATTGGCTCATGGACTAATTAAGTGAACTTGGATCATTTCCCACGGCACACCTGACGATCTCTCACGGCACACCAGTTGAAAAACACTGGTCTAATGTATTAGTTTAAAACTGTACAATGTCAAAACGGTTTGATCAACTTAAAAAAAAATTTAAAAATGAAATAAAGCTGTTTGATGAATGAACCTCATACTGAGAGGAATACAGTTAAAGCAGCCCAGGTATGCCAACAAATACATTTAAGAATGTTGTACATTTTGTTCCATGACTTCCAGTCAGCATGCTATAGATGCTGATGCTATAGATGCTAGATACAGTTGCATAATGCATTTTGGACAGGCTGTACTACGAGACAAGAGAGGGAGGATGAAAAGGGAGGAAAATAAGGAAAAAAGGGAAAACCCAGGGGAAACCCCACCAATCTGTCCAACTCCAGCAGCCAAACAACTCCGCATTCCCACCCCCCATCCTGGCCCACCAGTAGGAAAAAGAACACATAAATAGGAATTCTTTTATTTAGTCTTCAGAAAAAAATAACTGAAAACGAGCAATAAGTCTGGCATAACCTGCAGATTTGTAAGTAAGATAACAATGGTTACCATTTGTGCTAGGGCTTATCAGTGTGTCCCCTCATTGCGTATTTAATTTCCTCAATCTTAAGAAAAACATGATGTTGTTCAACCATTGTGAGACAGAGGGAGGGGCTGGAAATCTGCAAGTGTAGATGACATCTTGCAATGCCAACGACCATACTGAACCCACCACTTTTATCAACAACAACATCAGTGTGTCAGGAGCTGATCGCTATGTTGTGTTATTTGTTTTTCCTCTCCCCTGTTTTCCTTTCTGTTTTCCCTCTACCTGTGTGTTGTCGTTCCTGTCGGGGCGTGGTTACCTGACCCCTGTTCCCGCCATCTCACTCCACACACCTGAGGCTCATCTACCATCCAGGATTCATCAGCTGCAGTACTTTAACTCCAGATCATCCCATCGTTCTTCGCCAGATAGTTCCAAGTTCTACGCTGCTCTGTACACTACTCGTGGAGACTTTGTGCATGTGTTTTGCATCTTTTTGGAACGTCAGTTTTTGTCATTTGTGCCTGTGTCTCTTCCTAGACTTCGTAGATGTATTCACTTCGCTTCTCTCTGGCTTCGATCTCCGTGTCTCCATCCACCCCGCCGGCTTCCTTGTCCTCACCTGCCCCCCCTGGATCCTGTGTCACCCACTGACGCTCCGGACTCTGTTCTCCTGTGGGTTTTTTTCCTGTGATTTGCTGACTAGATTAATAATAAACTTCTGTTTCCTATTTTGATCACAACTTCTGGTGTTGTGTCCGCATCTGTGGGTCTGCCTCTTCTAACTAAAGGTAGCAAGATCCTAACCGAACTATCTGGCCAGCATGGAACCAGCAGACGCAAATCCAGAAATTCCCCCGGCTATTAAGGCTGTCCCCAGCCAAAAGCACAGCTCAGTCAAAAGCAACATTATCTGAACAACTTTACCGAGACCTGCCAGGGACTGGGGCGTCAGATGGCCTCGCCACCAGGATCAGCCTGTCAATCCCCACTGCGGCAGCAGTCGAGCACCGCTCCACCACATTCCGTCAGCGAGTCTTTCGCCACAAATCCAGAGCCGTTTTGGGGTGAGTTAGACAAGTGTAGGGGTACTTTTACATCAGTGTTCGCCCATTTTCCAACAGCGAACCAGAACCTTTTTCTCTGATCAATCGCGGACTATTTATCTCACAGAGCTGTTACGTGGCAGAGCGCTGTCTTGGGCTGAGGCATTTCTCTCCAGGCACCCTTTGGACTCCTTTTTTCGGTTTCTTCTACTTCACCCTTACTTATTGCCCCGTAACATAAAACCCAATGCCTTGTCCCGGCAGTTCTCCCCTGATACAGGTTCCGCTGTCCCGAGCCTTAGAGGCTTAGACTAAGCATTATTGTCATCATTATTGTTTTAGTTGCAATCCCAGCACACAGCAACACACACAGCAAAGCAAGTAAGAAGCGTTTATAAATACTGTGTGCCTTCCGCTGAGAATCTGTTGGGTAAGAAAACAATATTCTCTGTGAAATCAAGTGGATCTTTTCGGTATCTAAATATCTCCACCCTGACCTATGGGGAGACCCCTTAAAGATATGTCAACGGGGTCCTGCAGGAAACTAGTTTACAAACAAGGTGATTGGTCAAGTGCTTTATGTTTCTGCTGCTAGTAAGCTCCAACAAATTCTGCTCTGGAGAAGACTTGCCATGGAGCATAAGTTACCATGGCGACAGTGCAATCAGAAGTGAGTCAGCTTCATGACATTGAATATAGAATAAGACCTGAGCTTCAATTAAGATGACTGACCCCTCAATCTCTCTTCACAGCTGACGTCACTAACCCACAGTGCATTGCATTGCTGCTAAATTAATGGTGACCTAGCCTGTTCAAAGTCAGAATTAATGTTATTATAGTGATATTATTGTTATTATCATATTTACAAACATATTTCATGTTGTTCTTGTTGCTGGTTCTTCTTCAGCCCAATACAACATATGAGGCAAAAACAGTACAAAACATCATCTAGAACGTATGCCAATAAGATACTGCAATACTGAGACAGGTTTCAAACGTTGATGTCTGTTTTGTTAATAGCTTATACAACAAACAAATGTGGAACTACTGTAGTAACATCTTATTCAAGACCAATGCTGAAAAGGCCTTTATGAATGAAGGAACATGCTTGTGTGACCTGATTTGCTTTTACTGACACATCAAATGTTGCTCTGGGTTTTTGAATTTCCCTCATAGTGACAGACAATGTTAACCATGGTGTTCAAAGGAAACCTAAAACATGCATGGGAGCACAGGGCTTTGTTCAAACATGAATTCAATGACTTAAGGTTGTGCTTTCATTTTGCTACATGTTTCTCTATGGTTCCTGTTTTATTTTTTTGCACTCACCAGTGCTATCATTTATGTTACTTCACTTCCTGCCCTTGTGTGTTTCCTTGTGTGATTGTCTACAGTGTCCTGATTAGTTTCACCTGGTTCTGATTTGCCTCACCTGTTCATCATCATCCTCATGTATTTAGTCTGTGTTTCCCGCTGTGTGTGCCACTGTGTCTTTGTTACTTGTATCAAGCCGTCCAGTGTATAATGTAGTGGTTTGCCTCCCAGCTTTTCCTCATCACTGACAATTTTGCTATTCCCCTCTTGGATTTATATGTGTTTTTATGAACTGATTCTCTGTGTACCAAACCCTGCTTACAGAAAAGACCTTTAGGGTTCTACCTGCCTTGAGCACTGAGTTGTGCATTTGAGTCCACATCTGCTGGTACCTCCGTTACAAATATGGTTCCATAGGTTATGACCACACATCATATAATTTGGTTGTGTCTGCAAGAGTTATAGCTGCTATATCAGATGGGCCTCCCTTGCATGAAATTTGAGGCCAATTACAGGGTAAGAAACATGAAAAACTATGCAATTTAAATAATTTACACATAATCAAGTGAAAGGTGGCATGGCCGAGACAGAACTTTCTTGAATCTTGAATCCCTCAGGCTACAGGAATTATGAAATAAATATTATTGTTATTGTTTAAAATATTGGAGAGGTAATCAAGTCTTTGAAAACAGACAGGTTCATATTAGGTGAGATTAGGGTATCTGTATTTTATTGTTTTTCATTGGTTTTCTTCTTCATCAACTTAAAGTTCAGGAATTGAGTGTGTCCTCTACAACTGAAAATGTTATTAATCAAAATACACAGCTGCCACATCTGCAGTTTTGAAGAAGGTAGTGACTTTAAGATTGTTACTTGTGACAAAAAAAAAATCATCATAGTTATGAAAGGAGTTGACCAAGCACAGGGAAGGGATGTCCGAGTGTTGATACTGGCTTAGGAAGGAAGGATGCAAAGGAAACAAAATCAATTGAAAAAAAAAGAGCAAAAAATCTGTAAGCACCAAGGCTTTGCCTTTTTGGGGAAAAGTATGTGTGTCTGGGGAGAAAACTACACAAGTCAGGGAATTCGCACCAAGTCCTGCTGACTGGGTGCTTTTACATGGAGAAGAGGGGATGGAGGCCATAAGAGAGCCATTTTTACACACACACACACACACACACACACACACACACACACACACACACACACACACACACACACACACACACACACACACACACTAATGCACAGCTTATTGTTCTCCAAGGCAGTTTGTCTCCTCTATCAGCAGGTTTATGTTGTCAGTTGCACTGGTTTCTGTCATCATTATGGCAGTTATACTGTTTCCTCACATACAACAGTACTACATCAATATCTATAAAACTCTGTTATTATGGAAAAAATGGCTAGAAGTTGGCCCAAACAGAAGCCTGAAAATCTCTTTTTAAGTCACTGACATGGCAATTTCAAAAGCATTTTTAATAATAATACCAATCTAGACACTGACTCTGCAGTATTCCATAAGACAACCTAAATGGAGACAAAGCGCTAGTTTAAAAATCATTACACACAGCTGGAAATGCATTCAATAATCACAATATGTGTACTGGGCTGGAATGCAACACAAACCTATGACCATGTGTCAATACAGCTTGGCAGAGCTAAATTAACGCTTCTATTCAATACGGTGGCTGTTAGAGCAACATAAGAAAGCAACCACCACATGTTCATCAATTTGACAACACACAAACATTTGATTGAAATGCTGCTAATCAAAGAAACACAACGCAAGTAGCCACAACACAACAGCACAGATGCGAAAAACAATACAAGTAAAGTACATATGTTTCAGCTTTAATATTTTCATTATTGAATTCATATGGAATTGGATATATTTGTATGTATTTGTTGGTGTTCTCGCTTGCTAACCATTCAATATCCACACATATAGCTGTTTTATGGAAATTAAACTTGTACTTAATATGAAGTCTGTTTTCCTGCCGAGCGTTTGTAAAAAGGGAAGGATTTATGTTTTTGTGTGTGTGAACAAAAGGTACTTGCAAATAAGAGGGACGGAGAGAAAGAGATAGAGAAAATTATAAAAGCAGAATACAGTGCAGTCCTATTATTGAGAGTCTCTCTCTTGGGGCAGCAATTCATGCAGGTAGTTGGGGGAGCAGTCCGTATATGCAGGTAAGCTGATTAAGTTCCGGGGGGGCAGCTTGGCAAAGCTGGGAATGAGAAGAATGGCAGGGTGGGAAGGAGGTGGTAGGGAGGGGTCTGCCATGGAAGATGGGATGGGGGAGTGGGGGATAGATGTCAGAGCCGCAAAGTCCTGAAGGTGGAACACCCCAGCGTCCCTCTGGGAAAGAAGCCGTCTATCCCTGAGACAGCTAAGGAGCCATGGAGCTGAAAAACAGCTGACCCGTGGACCCCACACTTATGGTGCCCATGCACCAGGGAAGTGGTCAGTACAGTTACGGGATGTAAGATGAGCGGATTGAGGAAGGATGGAGAGAGAAAATCAGCTAATGTGCCCCATCCTCTTATTACACACCGATATTGGGTCAATTGAGTCTATCTGAACTAAACCTGAGTTGGCTAACCACTCTTCTGCAAATAGGGGACTGTGCTGCTCCAGGGGCGCTTTACAATTTCTGCCCTGTACCCCCTCTGTAATGCATGTGTTTGTGTGTGTGATATGTAAGAGGTGGTGCAAGAAAAATGTCTAATCATGTGTGATGACAGTGTGAATTGCATGTGATCTGATCAAATAAAGTATCTTACCTTATCTTATCTTATCTTGGTGAGAAGTAGGTGGCGAGATTTAAACATTGCTACCGAGCCTGCCTCTTTATCAAGTGCAGGAAGGGCGTTCCAGAGAAAAGGAGCGCGGCACGAAAATGCTCTATTACTATATATATAACTCTTGGCCTTGACGTTTGGAATGACAAGCAGGGCCTGCCTGGTGAGATCTTCAGGGTCACGCAGGAACGTGGCAATAAGCTCAGAAAGATACACTGGAGCCAGGCCTTGTAGTATCTTATAGGTTAGTAAGACCTTAAAATCAGTCCTGGCACTGATAGGAAGCTAATGTAGGGATGGTAGGACTGGCGTGATGTGATCAAATCTACAAGTTTTCATTAAGAGTGTTTTGAAAAAGCTGCAGTTTTTTTCAGCGCAGAGGAGCTCAAGCTAGAAAAGAGGACATTACGATTGTCCAGTCTGGAGTGCATGAATTACATTTTCAGCATCAGCTTTGCTAAAGAACGGTATGATTCTGGTGATATTTTGGATATGGAAGCATGCAACACTTTGTTAATGTGGCTGCTGAATGTTAGGTCAAATTTTTTTGCCCGGATTAACTAAAAAGGTTCGGAAATTTCAATTCTTTGTCCCTAAGATCACCAAGAAAGTGCGAGACCACGAGTGCCAATTTGGCTCTCAAGGCGAATATCAAGTAGAATATTATGATCCACAGTGTCAAAGGCTGCACTTACAATATAATCGAGGAGAATCGGAACCCAAATAGCGCCAGAATCAGCAGTAAGAATTAGGTCATTTGAAACCTCTGTCAGAGCGGTTACGTTGTGTTGTCGGTTTTTGTTGTGTTGTGGCTGCTTTCATTGTGTTTCTGTGATTGGCAGCATTTCAGTTAAATGTTGCGTGTGTGTCGACAAATTGATGAACGTGTGGTGTTTGTTTTCTGATGTTACATATGTTGAGCTCTTTTAGCCGCCATAGTTCAATCCTAAAGTGGAACATAAAGCTTTAACAAAGCTGTATCTATCCAGTTTTGGTGTCATAATGTTATGATTAAACGGAATAGAGAATGAGAGAATTCATTGCCTCAATAATCCCTGAGAAACAGAAATACAAATGCAGGTGACTCTAAACACATTTACTTCACACTTTGCTTTTGACTGGAAATTTAATTTGTTCAGAGGTCTGAGTTTATTTCCAAGCTTCGGCAACACTTTAATTCTAATCTTGTCACTGTGGATAAAATGTTGCATCAAGTGTTAATTTACAACCAAATTAGCTAATCTTTTCTTTTTTTTATTATAATAAAAAAACAGCAACTGCAGGGAGCACCTTAGCAGTCCTGTAGATGTTAAAAGTTGATCAGTTTAATTTTTGATGGAGCTAAGTTGCTTCCAGCCTTTGTGCTAGGGTACACTAAATGCATCCGTTGAGTTCAGATATTCATCATCTCATATGGGTGGAAAATGTTGCCGAAACTGTACCTTAAATATTACAAGACCATAGGTATTTTCAGAAATATTAAGTTTGATTCATCAAGACATGGAGTGTAAATGTAAAATTTTACAAATGATTCATCAGTTAAGTGTTTGCATTGTGCTCAACCCCATTTGTCAGCACATGCAGCAATATTTCTTGTTATTTCAAGTACCTGTACTGTACATTCTATTCCTATTTTTTCTTTACACACACACACACACACACACACACATCACACACCCAGAAAAGCATGCTATTACAAAATGAGCAAAGAGGGGCCATAAAGCAGTCATCTACATTTGATATTTACACACCCCGTAAATGACACCATCATTTCAATAGTTCCTCCAACTAGTAGGTCATGCGTTCAGCATAATTAGCCTGTTTGTGTGTTTTAGCAGAAAATTTCATAAATGTGATGAGATTTCAATGGAATTTGGTAGTGGAGAGTGTCGGATGTAACTCATACCACACTACACAACATTATGTGTATGTGTTGTTTATTATGAGGTCTGTGTATGATATAGCCAAAACAATTATATGTAGGAATATAACTTAGAGCAGTGGTTCTCAAACTTTTTACGTACAGGTACAAGGAAATGAAATGCTGTTAGCATCCAAAAAGAAGTGTAAAAATGTACTATACTATATAAAGAATAAACTATAATGCCAGCAGGAATCAAAGGTGTTCCTCATAGGAATATTATTTATTTTGACCTTTGTCAGTCACAGCCACATTGGTACTAGAACCCTCTCATATGAACAACTATCCTATATGGGGCAGTCCCTCTTACACCCACCCACACACACACACGCGCACACACACACACACACACACACACACACACACACACACACACACACACACACACACACACACACACACACACACACACACACGCACACGCACACACACGGGACGTTCCCGGCGCCGGTTTAACTTATTTTAAGTCGCATTTCCAATATCTTTATTTGATTCGTCCGCGTCCCACTACAGGGAGTACGCGTACCACAGTTTGAGAAGCACTGACTTAGAGCAATAGTTCTGTATTTGCACTCGTTGTTCGGGCACCACTTCCCAATCGGCAAATTGATTGATTAATTTGGGAGGAAATTCATCAAACCCAATCCTATTTGGTTAAGATAATTCAATCAAATCAATCTCATATCAGAACTAGTGAACTCTCTGTCACATTGACCCTTTGCACTCTGCCTAAGAGAAATGTACACAGACAAACCATTAACAAGAAATTAATGTTTATTACTAAGCAAATAGACCCGCAACTGAATAAATGCATTAATGGAATGATGATCGAACAGAATCAACACAGGAAATGTAATGGAATTTAAGGCAGTTAAAATTATGAATGTGCAATGGTGAATGATAGAATGGCTCTTGACCGCTCATTCTCCTGCAGTGTGACGGAGAAGTATCGCCTCATTCATTTAACGGGGGCGGTACTTAGTCAAATCGCTCCTCTTCCGATCCCACGCAGCGCAAGTTAGAGCCATATTCTGAATTTTCTGAACTATCTCTGTTTTGTTTTTGTCTGAGAATAGATGCACTGATATTTTAATGAACAGCTCTTTGATGTAACCCATAGCCTCCCTGGAGCTGGTTTGCACCTTCTCAGAAATTTAACTACACATTAGGGCTACAAAGGCTTCTTAGAGACTACAATGATGGAGAAAGTTGTTTGTAAAGACAACCTGGAGTAAAAAGAATTTCTAAGTAATCATCTTGAGCTTCATTGGTGCTGTATACCCATTACATGTGGACATTTCAAGTGAACTGCACGGTTCTCTCCTAACTGGGCCATCTCACTGAGTCATCACATCTCTGTTGACTTGTGATCCTACCTCTAAATCAGGGCTCAGCTGCTGTATCGATATTTTCCTGCCACATCTTTGTTGTCCTCTTGTATACCTCTTCGCCTAAGGCTCCCATATACCTGGCTGTTCTAGGAGAGGTAATATATCTCTCTTTGTGAGTTGCTTCCCTTACATTTATTCCCCTGTATGTGTTTTTGAGATTGTTTTTCTTGTCCCCTTTAGTTGGGTCAGCCCTTTCAGACATAGCATGTGATTTACAAATTATCTTAACTATTTGCACTGTTTACTCACAAAGTATTGGACTTCATGGACTTAAAAGGAAAATATCAGTAATTAAAATTATGACTTGATTTAATATGTATTTTGGTGCAGATCACCAACCACATTAAAATTGATAAAACAACAGGATAACCAGATAGAATATGAGTAAATGAGAGAACTGAGCACCATTGGTGGGGTATGTGCTTTCTGATATCAAATTTCCACTTAAGTTAAGATCAACTTTTCTAAGAGCATGTCTGCACTTCCCCTAGCTTGGGAGCTGAGCAAACAAAGTGATGATATCAACTTTACAGACATGGGGATGGATGGATTGGAATGAAAGATGGGATGTTAGTTGAGCTTTATTTAAACAACATAGATAATGTGAACACAGACATTGCCTGGTCCTGGTTTCCTGAGCATCAGGGTTTTTGTGATAGAAACATTATTTTGGCTCCAGCACTACCATCCACAGTGTAGAAGATGAGTGTGCTTCATCTGACACAGTGTCCGAGTTGGTTGGAAACCCATTTGGAAAATTACTGTGTTTATACCCGAATGCTCACATTGGTAGGTGGAGAGAAAAGTCTTTCATCAAATAGAGGGGATGGGGTCTCTTTCGGTGTGGGGAGGGGGTGTGAACAGGAATTATGTTTTTTGTGTGTTGCTGTAATCTCTACTCAACAAAAGAATATAAATAGGAATATAAAGGCATATAAAGCACACACTTTCAGGTTCACTTCCCTCTGCAGAGCTTAGACAAAATGAGGGAAAGAATATTGGGAGCCTGTGACAGAAATAATAACTTTGACACCTTAACACACATGGCCAATCGCTGCATTAAGTGGGCATGCCCGGCAGTGAAGGAGTCAGAGTTTGACATAGACCCTCCAAGTTGACCAGAGAGAAAGGTTTCCATCCACCTTCTGACTCTCATTGTTGAATGAAGCATAGTGTGATCTTATGAGTGCTCTCTGATTGTCTATGGGAATACAGGAATAAAGATACTTACTTTGTAATGCCAGTCCCATGGGCATGTGGTTAGCTTTGATAACAGGGACAGTGAAGTTGCCTACACTGCAATATTACAGTACGATGTGTGTAAAACACAGCAATCCATGCTGAGAGCCATGCCTAACAGGTCCACAACACCCATTTTTTGACTGTGACCTATCATTAAAGGACTATAGCATTGAGGACAGTAAGAAGAGGGAATCGCCTTGAATAGTTAAGTGGAATAGAGAAGGCTATCCTCTGTGTGATATACTGAATCCCATGCCAAGCCGTTTGACGGTTGCAGTATTTGAAGAATCACAGGAGGGGGCTGCTTGAAAATCCCCTACTGTGTCGGCTCTTTAAACTTTCTCAGCCCGGGACAGAAATAGAATAAATTTAGCTTCTCCCTTGGACTCAAGCTCATTAGGATGCTCTCTTGTTATGGTGGGACCCACCAAAAACAGGACCCATGACCCACTTTTGGGGTCTCCGCTTTTAATATGAAGAAATATTTGACTTTGGCAAATAATTTCAACTGACTGAAATTCAGACTCAATTTCTTTTTGATAAATAATTGCAAACATACAAACATTCCTTACTTTTGGCACACACAATTACTTCCAGAATGTCGGAAAAAAAGACTCAAGACTCAATCTTATTTTCCTCCCTTGTTGCTTCCCCATAGTGCTGGGGTGGCTAACCAGTCCAGCTCAAAGAACCACAACAAAACCCAACAACATTTTGAAGAGCCGCACTGTAACCAGACCATCAATGGCATAAAATGGTTCAACATAACAAAAGAGCCATAAAGAAGAGGTGACAGAGAATAAATCAAAATACAGGAGAGCAAGGTGGCGGTAAAAAAAACTCTCTTTTGAAAAAAACAAAACAAAACATAAAACACATAACTGATGGGGAAAGACAATTGTTTGAGATTGTGTGTGTTGTGAGAATTAAAAGATAACAAAGATAACAAGAAAAGATAAAGTATTTGCCCACACGGGTAAAGTGCTTAAAGATTAAATAATAAAGAATGTTGACATCATCCTGTCAAAACTATATTTACCCTATGAGATCATCTCCGACTCTGCATCCACACTACTGTGCCATGTTCTCACAACCAGTTTCAATCTACTTGTACCTCAGATTGCTTTCTTTACCTCAGGGTCTTCAAAAAAAGACTCCTTTCCCCCCTCTTTCCATATAAAACGATCTCCAAAATGTCCTAAAACTGCTTGCGCACTGTCATGTAAAATGCTTGCTTCAATAAAAAATAGTAACAAACAAAAAAGACTGTTCAAACTATAAACAAAAAGCGCAGAGTGCCAGCAAGGCACAATGAGGAGCTGCACAGTGACTACAAGCGAGAGTGGGCGGTAAGAGAGTGAGCAAGAGACCAGCCCAACCCATAGTAAGCATTATTGCACCAGCATGACATGGCCTATAGGGGAGACAGAGAGAAAATAGCGCAGCTAAAACATCCGGTGTTCATCTTCATAATTTGATCTAGCTTAATGCTTCCCTGCATCCATGGCGATTCTGTCAGTATGTAATGCTAATCTGGCTAGTAACACTCTGAGTGCATGTGCACATTAAAATGTTTCATGTTTGGAGCATTAACGTTACTGTTAGGCCCTCACCTTTACCAACAGCAGCAGCAGAATAACGCACGGGAAACTCTGTCGTTCATGGGAAGTTGCCAGCTTTATTTTCACTAGTCTCTGGCACACTGTACATTCAGTGTTCTACGCGATACACCCTGCTATGTATTATAAAACTAAAACTATAATATATCCTCTCAAAAAGATAAAAAAATAAATAATAACTAGACTTGCAACCAAGTATGAAGGGGTCCAAGCACCCTGACGTTAAGGCAATCTTTTCTTTTTTTGTAATTATATCAAATACAGCTGTAAATAAATCCTATTTTACACTGAACTGTGTCATATACTATGAATCTTACACACAACACAAACATAATAAAATAAACACCACATGCAAATCATTCTTCTCTTCCCTATACAAGTCTGAATTTCCTACACCACAAAGAAGAATCAGTTCCTTGCTGATCTCATAATGCTGACACTGCAACTGCTCTGGATTCTTCATTTTCTCTCGCAGAATTGCACTCCTCACTCAGAGCTATGCAATCTACAGTTGTTAAAAGAAGAAATTCATTGTTGAACTTACAAAGATGTAAGTTCAGGGGAGGTCTTGCCAAATCTCCAGTCCTATTACCAGGCAATACACAACGATAAACTCTTCTCACCCAAAAAAAACGAACGAAAGAATGAGCTCAGAGGAGCTCAGAGGAGAGACTCCTCTTTTTTTACCTACTGGTGATTTTTGTTTGCCAGTTCCATGTCTCTGATGGACTTTGCAAAAAAATAAAAAATATGCCCCTTAATGCGAAAATGCATTGCAATGCACACATGGTGCAAAATCCACATCTGTTATTAACACCAATCAATCCATAAACTACCTAACTCTACCTATTTGACCACAGATAAACCTTTATAAAGTTATTCACAAGTGAGGAACATGGATTCTGCTTTCCAGGTGAAACAAGATATTTGAAACTTCAAAACATTCTACAAAATACTTATTATGACCATACATCTGCACAATAATATTAAAGGATATGATCTTATGCCTGCTGACTGGGAATGTACAGATAACATGTCAGCTACACTTATCATAAGATTTGTATATCAAAAAATTGATTGACGCAAAAAAGCTGTAATAGGTCATATGGGTTCAGAATGGTATGTAAATGGTATGTATATGTGTGTACATGAACACTGAAGCTCTGAGTTGTGTGTGTATGAGTTGTATCTGGAGTGTATTAGAAAATATGTTCAGGTTGGTGGCAGAGGTATTCTGACATCTGATGCAGAGAAGGGAACATTGACAGGCCAGACTGTATTGTGCCTGCTGAGCCCTCCGGGTCCTTCAGAAAAGGCCATGTCCCCAGCACACTGATGTGATTTCCATAGCTATTGGACAAGTTATAATATAAGGGCCACTTCTTCCAAGAAAGAAAGAAAGAAAGAAAGAAAGAAAGAAAGAAAGAAAGAAAGAAAGAAAGAAAGAATATGATCACAGTCAGAACAGGAAGAAAAAAGACAATCTGACCTTTTCCACTCAATACTAACTTTTAGACATATTCCATATGGTGGAAATGGTAATTTTCCATTATCCTGCTCATTCACATCAATTTAGATCACCAGTGTATAATTTTTATTCTTTTTCTAGTCATACTTCTCTTTTCATCACTAAAATGCCTTCCAATGAACACATACAACTAAATAGGTTTAAAACTGAGTATACAAAATAGATTCAAATATGGCGCTAGTATCATTATGATAAATTAACTAGCAATCAACCCCATTTGCCACAGCTTTGAATGCTGCACCAACGTGTAGAGTGGAATCATTCATACACTGCAATCCAAGCCCATCACCATTTCAAGAATTGTCTGACGAAGAACTGTTGGTCACCTATAATTCCATTAAGTATTTCTAGAATGTGTTTTGACACTGACCAAAACATTGGCCGGTACCATAAAACTAAAGTTGAATTAATTCATATCAAAGCTTTGTTCGTCTTGAAATGCAGACGTTTGGAATTTCATTGTGATTTAAAGTTAATTTGTCCATTAAGGCCAAACATGCTAAGACAAGACGACAAGACGACAATTATAATCATATTATTTTCGATCTATCTCAGTAATAAAATATATGTCAAAACTGATTTACATGCTACTGAACTAGCATCATCTCATTGTCCAAGCATATGTTGTAGTCCACCAGATGTGTCCTAATCCTGATATGGGCTCATATGCTCATGCTAAAAAAAATATTGGCATACTGGATCCAGATTGGCCCCCAAATGTAATGGCTTTTTTCTATCTGCTATCTAACTATCAACCAAGCGTCTTACAAATCAGCTCATAACCAAGGACCATCTTGCTGTGAGGCAACAATGCTCTGCACTGCACTGCACCACCTATAGTAATAATTAATTATATATTGATAATGAGTTAAACTACATGATAATTAATTAATAAAAAAATATTCTATCAATGTTGTTCAGATGTCTCTATGTTGCTGAAATATGGCAATATTTTATTTTATTTGTTGGCGGAACACAGTTTAGCGTTGTTTGCAGCTCTAGTGTGAGGACTGTAAAAAGTGTCTGCACTTTTGCCTTATAAAAGTACTCTCAACCTCTCAGACAAATGACAGCAACTGCAATTTCAGCAAATCATCCCAAATTTCCCTGCAACACCCATCATAATGGAAAGCAATTGAGCATTGTTGAGTTTTGGCTTTAATTTGTTTGAGGAGAAGAGTTAGTTTTTTTTCAATTAATATCAGCATGACTGATGTCTCTATGTTCAACACATTTTACTGTGGCAGCTTAGGAAGTGTGCACTGAAAAGGAAAGATCAAATCTAGAGGTACACACCTACACAAAACCATCACAAGGTGGACTGTCGGTGGGATTCTTGAAGACAACGTTGGCAAAGCTCTTTCTCACATACACAAAGAAACCCACTTGTCCGAAGATGTAACAAACAACAGTAGTTAAATTCAGTGATGGAAACAGTTCTTGATTCATTTGTATAGATTCAAAGTAAAAGTCCTGCAGTTTGATTAAGACTTTTTCAAAACCACACTATTGTAAAATGAAATGAATGAAATGTGAAACCCCTACTTGTGTTGTGAGTATAATTTTGCTTTTGAGGGAAAATAAGTTTGGTCTATTGGGTATTTTGGGTAAGCACAAACTGAAATAAGAAGTACTTTACAGCTGTGGCTTCTGGAGCATCAGAGTGAGACCATGTAGCACTGAGACTATCAGAAAGTGGCAGACGGTCAAAGTGAGAGTTTGACATTTACACTGCAGGGGTCCCCGTCTCTCCTTGCTGTCTCTACGCCTTTGTTACAACACAGACCTTGTGAAAGTTGGGTTCCACTTCTTTTCAAGCAGATAATTATCTTTTAATTGCTGCTATTTTCCTATTTTTTCAACAACAGCCCTTTTACCTTTTCTTTCACACTTAGTTAAATCTCTCTGTAACAAAAGGGCAGAGTGCGCCAAGTGTGTTGCTGCCGCCGTGTGTCAGAGAGACAGACAGATCCATAATCGCACGACTCATGGTCTTTGTGCATTTCAATTGCCATGGTAACTGGTGGTCACATGGAAGGCCTTTCGGGCAGATAAAAGGACATGAGAAGTGAGAGACGAAAGCGTGAAGGGAAATGGAGAAGATGGACAAAAGAAAGGAAAGAGAAGGAAACATGATAAAATCCTTCAAGCAAGTGCTCGGTTCTTTTCCCATGTTATAAATATGGAGAGTAGAAGAGAAGAGAGAAATGGAGAGAGAGAGAGTGCGGGAGAAACAGAGAGAGACAGAGAGAGAGAGACAGAAAGAGATGGGAGAAAGTAAGAGAGAGACAGACTGAAGGGATGGAGAGAATGAGGGGGAGAGAGACAGGGAGAGAGAGGTTGTTTGGGGTTAGGGTTGCTGTTGATTTGTTTAAAATTGTAATTGAAAATTGTCAAAATTGCAAACCTTACAGGCCAATCAGCACAGAGAGGGTTGTATGGGAGGGCATTTATGAAATTTCCCAAGTATTCACAATTGTGCACAGTGGTGCTGCAACTATAGTGAGCGGATATGGATCAATGTATTTCTGTCATATTAAAGCCAATTGAAATGTTTGAAACAACAAATAAACATGACACAATACATATAAATGATCATTCCCCATATTTGCTTTGTGTTTTTGTTAACTGAACAACATATTGCAGCAATTTATGTAGAATGCTGGTGAACCATAAAATAAATGCATTAATGCATCTTTAAATTTGCATAATACTTAGACATAAAGCTGTTTATGTCTAAGGGTATACAAGTTCCTGGAATAAATATTTAAAATGAAATGCTTTGTGTCTCTAAATATCAGAAGTGTGGGTGTGCACAAAATGTGTGGAAGGGACTGATTGGCAGTATTGTGGACATCTCTGTTTATAAAGGTCATTACTTCTATCCAGGAATGTAACCAGTTCTTTAATAATGGGAGCAGAGTGAATAGACTAACAGGTCATTGTGACGTACATTTTTTATTTAAGATTGCACCAAACTCTCCACAACAGGACAACAGGATATTGCTGTCCTGTACTGTTCCTTCTTTCATTGTGTTGTTACCCTTAAGCTTTTATCTTTCTTTTTTCTTTTCCTTCAACTACTACAAAATTGTTAACATTCACCACAAATAGAGATACAGGGTTCTTCTGGGTGAAGACCCTTTTTTGAGATGATAACAGTAATGCATTTCTCATTTCTTACTTATGTGAAATGTCGGCCTTTTAATTTATGGGTTATCGTTATTTATTTATTTAATGTTGCAACACTCATTAATGTGTTTGTGTGTCTACTTGTGTGCATCTAAGCTCTATCTCTCTCTCTGTCTCTCTCTCTCTGTCTTCCTCCCTCTCAGGGTCAAGCATCCTCTCCCTCAGCATGTGGTCTGGACGCCGCACCCCACTCCATACCCATAATCCTTTTCTCCCCAGGCGCTTCACTCTCCTGCAATTCACCCCCACGCTGAGATGAAGTTATCACACTACGCACACTACCCTTTCTCCTCCACTGCCGTGTGTGAGCACGAGTGTGTGTTTGTGTTGTGGTATGTACGCTCAAAAACCTCACTCAGTATGACTCGTCCCCTGTCCCCTGCTTTCCCATTCTGAGTTGTGGTCTTCAGTCAGACACGCCTGTTTGATGCATAGTAAGGCATAGCTCCTACAACGCATGGTAACTTAAAGCCAATAGAGCATGTTTTGGAGAATATGTTTCTACATATTGTTAAGTTCTGGGGTAAAGTACATACATTACTTCAGTGTTTCCCAAAGTGGGGGGCGCTGCAGGAGAATGAGCATCCAGATAACATGTATTTGTAACCTCTGTTATCAGGTTTGTCTGTCTGTTTTTACTGCAACTAGGAGGGGAGTTGGGAGCTGGGAGTTGAAATCAGAAGGTTCCCTACCGATGATCTCCTTTTAGGCTGGCTTGTTGTGATCCTGTGTTTTTGTGTTGTTGTTATTTACTGTTTTATTTTGTAGTAGTTTCAGTTGTGTGTGTTTGACTTGACGTCCTGCCCTTTGGTTTCCTGTTTGGCATTACCTGATTGTTTCACTCCCTGGCCGGTATCGTAACAGAACAAACCAACCAATAATGGGCCCCATTTATTTGGATCTGGAGACATGGCCTGAGACTCATGGACCTTTGGACTTTTGTTCGCAGAGAACCAAGGGAGTGTTATTGACGAAAACTGGGTGCTAAAGTTTTTTAAAACGAAACCCGAGATTGCCCGAGAGATGGCCTATACTAGATGGCTGGCAGAGTTTTCCCCTTGTTGTCGGGTCTGACTTTTCACCAAAGAAAGCTGTCTACCCTGCTTCAGCGCTTCAGTGGGCAGTTCCCGCTCGAGCCTCAAAGCCCCCGCACCCCCGTTTCGACCGCTGTTCTCAAAGCAGTCACTAGCCAGCGAGCACTGCTTGACCAACATGCTAATCATCTCAATACTTATTAACCGATATTAACCAGACTCTAATGCAATGGCTTTACAATCTTTCACATCAGATTGCCACCCTAACCATCGCCGCAGCTCCAGCTGGTCTCCGAGGCTGCAGTCGCTGAGTCAGCCTCCGAGTCTGCAGCCACTGCTCCAGCCCCAGTGTCAGCAGCCACCTCGGCATCTGGTCCTGTACTGCCACCTTTTCCTCGACTGCCGGTCCGGTGTTGCGCCGGTGGTTTAGACGGCCCCCCTGACTGGCCGCCCCCCGGGATAGTCGTCCCTGGGCGGTCTCTGGACTTAGGGCCGGCTGCCCAATAAGTTTTCCCTGTGCTTGCCCTGGGTTGGTCGTCTGAGCCATCCTGCCCCGTTTCAACATTTGCCCCTGGTTTTCATTGTTGTAGTTACCCTGCCTCAGTCATTTGCCTTAGATAAAAGTTTGACATTTGAGTTTTTAGTTTTACTTTTCACTTCTGCCTGTGTTTCTTGTGTCCATGTGTATTGATGATTTCGGTATTAAACCTGCTTCTCTGTTACCCCTTGTGTCACCGCATCTTTGAGTCCTTTCCTCTTGTTGCCTTTTGATCAGGCTAGAGATCATAACAGGGCTATAGGATTGAAATCAGTCATCCTGGTTGGATAGGCTTGCGTGGATAATCAATTTAGACATCTCTCATGCCATCAGATACCAGGAAATCCAGGCATTATACATAGGCAAGATAGGGGGTGCCGGGAGGAATCTGGTCAGGCCACTGCTACAGGAATAGACCCCTGCATGAATTATTTCTCGCCCTTTCTCTCTCTCTACGTCACACTCGCACCAAAAAGGCCCTTCCCATGCCCCATACAATCCATGACCTCCAGAAAGACTGCTTTAATTACTTTACTGCAGATGAACAACATTGAAACCACACACCTTAATGCTGCCTCAGGTGGACAGGATGGCAGTCACAGCCTTACCACTACAGTCCTAACAATTAAACATAAATGGCAACAAACTTAGAATGCACATAAGCTTAAATAATCATGAAACACCCAACATTACCCGGGGCCTGTCCTACGAAGGAAGCTCATCACAACTCAGCCTTGTTTGCGTAAGCTGGTTTGACAGAATCAAAATCCCGTAATCAGGCTTTGTCAGTATCACAATGCAGCTAATCAACAGACTTTGTTACTGCCCGCTTTCTTTATGCGGAGACACACGTTTTCCCATAAAAGGGAGCGTCTGTAAACACGGGCCTATAGGAGCAAGATGGAATGGTCACGTGTGGCATACATTTTTTATATCAGAGGAGTTTGTGTATTGTCCTTTTTTTTATGAATGTAAAGTGCAAGGAGCCATTCATGTCAAATGCACTTTAAATAAAGCTCAATTTGATTTCACTTAATTTGCAAAATAGTTGTCTTCAGTGTCATTACTGGATCTTGTCACCTGTGATAAATTTTTTAGATTAAGCATTATTCTCATAATTATAGTTTTAGTTGCAATCCGAATAGTGAAACACACAGCAAAGCAAGTAGGAAGCGTACATAAATACTGTGTGCATCCGCTGAGGTTCTTTAGTTTTGGTAAAAAATATCCAGGGGGAAATCAAGCAGAGGTTGCCGGGATCTTATTGTCCTGGCCCCACCTTATATGGACAGCGCCCCTAAAGATACGTCAAGGGGATGCTGCACGAATGGTGAAGTTGAAGGTATGTAGTTGATACGCATCTCAGTGTTGGACAGAAATACGTCTGATCATCAACATCAGACTAAGCTGACACTGCTGTCTTTGGCCATTGATGTTAGATTAAATACAATTTAAGATGATAAAGAAAATAATTTAGATAACCAAAGATAATATGTACAGACATGGAAAATGGTAGACAAGACATTCAATTCTTGGGACTTAAATTCAATGAACAAGAAACAAAGAGGGAAAATCCAAAAGAAAGAAAGAAAGAAACATAAAGAAACCAAGAATAGAATTTCTGAGCGGAACTCTGTGGAGATTTGCTGTGAATGCCAAATGTCACCTCTGCATCTCCAAAGCTTTGGTTTGTCCTACTTTAGTTTGACATGCAAAATACAGCACTTAAATGCAGCACCAGGCCTGTTTTTATGTAAAAAAAAATAAAATAAAAGATATAGAGAAAGAAGTAGGCCTGTGACAGTGGGTATCCCTTCTTGATCAACTGATCCAGGATTCTTAAATTGTTAAAATGTACAATACAAACTACAGTATAAACAAAAAGCGTAGTGTGCCAGCAATACACAATGAGGAGCTGCCCAGTTACTGGCAGCAAGAGCAGACGGGAATAGAGTAAGCGAGAGACCAGCCCAACCCCTTATAAGCGTTGACAGCACCAGCATGACACGGCCTGTAGGGGAGACAGAGAGACAATAAGGCAGCTAAAACGTCCGGTGTTCATCTTCATATTTTGATTTAGCTTCACGCTTTCCTGCCTCCATGGATTCAGTCGGTATTTAAAGATAGTCTGGCTAGTAACACTCTGAGACTGCGTGTGCACATTAAAATGTTCCATGTTTGGAACATTAACATAACTGTTAACCCTTTCTTGTTCGGCTCCCAAACCATGGTCGAGGAGCACAGGGAAGATGTTTCCTCCGGAGGAGTTAATACTCAGTAACTTCAGAGTTAATCCCCTCACCTTTTCCAGCAGCAGCAGTAAAATAACACACAGGAAACTCTGTTGTTCTTGGGAAGTTGCCAGCTTTATTTTCACCAGTCGCTGGCACACGTTCATATTTTCATACTGTAACCTGTAACCGTAACATTCATTGCTCCCGCCAACGCTCTACGTTCCACCGGTCTCTCTCTCTTGCTGAACCACACAAACACACACACACACACACACACCAAGACGCGATACCTGCATCTCTCTTCTAGAAGGAGCCATGCGCTCTTAAAACGTTACTTCAAGACATCTCTCAAGATTGCGTTATGACAAAATATATATGAATTAATGTTAAAATCGGACAGCCTTTTGTCTGTATTGCCAAATATAGCAAGCATTTTAGATGTTTATTTTACAATAAGAATATTATGTGCACCGAGAGAAAAATTTGTGAGCACTCGAGCTGGAGCGGAGCCGCACGTTAGCCGGCATAGAGCGGCATGCGGCGAGGTTCGCCACCCCTGGTCTATGCCATGATCTGCTAAATTTCCTATTTGAGTGACAGAACCATAATTGATGGACCGTTGGGCCTTGTCAGTGGTATGCATTAAAAAGGGCCCCTCTTGTTACCTCTGGAAATAAGGTTTTGTTTTCACAGCACACATCGATAGGTTTGGTAATGGAAATGAAAAAACGTAATGGATCGATCTCATTTGAGTTGAGACTACTGAGTAGTCTACAACAACAAATGGCAGCGGCAGCATTAAGTGCAACTGTTCTGTGGTGATATGCAATAAGCTTATTTATTTGGATAGTTTCATCTGAGTCATCGACGCAGTAAGGAGATCTTCCTCTACTATGTCCTCAGTGGGCAGGCCTGCCCTAACACTGGCCATGGCAACAATAGTGTTACCATTCCAAATACCGGTTGGAGCTAAAGAAGCCCTTTGAATGAACAAGGAAATGTCTTCTATCTAAACATTTTGGTCCTGTGATTGCATGAACAATATATTACGTGGCTGCAAAAAAGCGTCAAAGCCACATTTCACTGTGCTGCGCAGCAACTTGTGGGCTGAAAGATGTTGCCTGCATGTTGTAGCGCTAGGATTCACCAGCCATTTATTGGCCAATCTGACATGTATCAAACATGATACTGACATAGGTTACAAAGCAGATCTCCTGCACCTCAGTACAGTGCAGCATTTACTGGGTGCAGATAGTATTACTAAAAACACAAATTTCTTCGTTGTGATTTTATCAATCAATTTTGAAATGTATTATTATATTATATTCACAATTTTTTT
Source organism: Genypterus blacodes (assembly GCF_046128005.1). Taxonomy (NCBI): domain Eukaryota; kingdom Metazoa; phylum Chordata; class Actinopteri; order Ophidiiformes; family Ophidiidae; genus Genypterus; species Genypterus blacodes. Next base: position 9,209,689 of record NW_027466852.1, read on the forward strand.
AAATTATGAATTATGATCAAATTATGTTAAAATGAAGTGCAATTAGCCAACATCACTATGTATTCCCTTCTTTATTATGTTGAATTCGACACTGGCTACACATCACCGCCATGTTACTTTGATTTTAACAAAAGCACAGTTTGTGTTGTTGTGTCAACATGCTGCACTGTGATAAATGCATTTCTCTGCTTCCATACAAACGAATTTCATAAACTTTGCATATTATGAGGTAAATATGCAGTAAATGCAGTAAATTATGCAGCATTGTGGAAAGTTGCAGCATTTTGTTGCATTTGCATAAAAACCCAGTGATCGCCAAATTGAATGGAGCTGGAGGGACTTGGCGCTGTTTACTGCCTGTTTCAGTTTCATCTGTTAACATAGATGTCAACATGAAAGAGGAGCTGATACAAATATTTTGAATATGCTGTGTTTGCACCCTAGAAAATAACGAGTAGAAGGGAAAGTAAGCTAGCTTTGCATTGAGAGACGTATAAAGTTGTTCACACAAGAGAGTTTTGACATAAAGTCTTCACAGGTTTGCAGAGCAGGTGCCAAATGTCAGCGCTCCATCTCCACAGAGCTGCTGTTGGCCTAGTTGGGCTTGCGATGCAACTGTATGCACTGTCATACAGATGGCAAATAGGCACCAGAGGGGGCTGTGACACACTCACACACACACACACACACACACACACACACACACACACACACACACACACACACACAAGCACACACACACACATACACACTGGTAGACAAGCAAAGACATACTTAGAGTACTGTATGCACACCATGTGCTTTTCCTACACATATACTGTACAGCAGTATGCCTGTATACATACAAGTTAATAATAATGATATTTATTGTTACTAATATTGAATACAAGGAAATGAAACTGCATTAAAATACACTCAATATGCACGCACGCACGCACGCACGCAAACACGCACACACAGTATGTGATACCATACCCACAATTAATAGTGAAAATATGACATCATGGATCCACACAACCCCTTGTTGCTGGTAGGATGACTGTCAAAAACTGTTATTCTCTTTCATTCCTTCAGACTTTCTCATCCGCTCATTTTTATTTTTATTTTTCATAAAATTCACATCCCATCTGAAAACTGCTTTGGCAATACAAAGACTTCCTTACCTAAAAACACCACACAACAAACAATTATTATTTTCTCTTCGCTCTTTCTCAGTCTTCGTAGTGCACTCCCTGGAGGTCATCTGTGTGTGTGCGTGTATGTGTCTCTCACCAACCATTCCTAAAACCCTAGTTTATGCAATCATAAAACAAGAATCTACATTTTCTTAAGAAAATGTCAGGATGCCCAGGATTCACTGCTGGTGGTGTTCTTGGGTGGTTGCTAAGTCAGTTGCTATGGTGTTATGTGGGTTGCTCATTGTTCATGTTGTTCATTATTACTTTTGTGTCGGTGGTCCAGAAGTATTTGACAGTTCATTCTACCTTTGGTTAACTAGAGAATTACAGTCTCTTACAGAATGTGAACTGATCATTGGCAGAGACATTTACGCTGTCAGATCTGTCTGTAGATGTGAGGCTTACATTGCATGGCGATCACATAATCCAGATGTTAAGGATTTTGTGTTTGTCTTCATATCATAGGTATCACACTATAGAATAGATGTTTCCTCTTCTCATGCAGCTGTATGTGTTACATGTAGCTGGATTCCTCCTTTATACTTGTCTCTTACAACTCCTTTAGGTCTTATTTGTATCTTTATATCTGCCTGTGACTTATTTCAATTAATTTTTAAACCTGAGAACAAACTGAGAACAGTAGAAATAGGGGCCTGCCAAAGGAGGCAGGCCAGGCTAATTATTCTGTAATGCCGTTAAAATATGTTGAGTGTGTGCAGTGTTTCTGCAGAAGGCACAGGATCATCTGGGTCAAAAAGACCAGTATCTGCTATAATCCTATTTGGATGAAGGTTGAATGAGTCTGTGTGTATAGCATTGATTGAGTTTGTGTAAATTTGTTTGTTTGTTTGTTTTTGAGTATCCATGTGGCCGTCAGCATTGTCTTTAGGGTTTGTGTTTGTGAATGCTCTCAGTTTGTTCCTCAGCAGCGGAATTATGCTAAAAAAATGACATCCTATGAGTCCATGTCACATGCATTTCCCAATGTTAATTTCATGTACCAATAACACAGTCTCCATGTGGCAAGAAAGATTATAATTTCCCAAGCATTCAAGGAAATTAAGAATTCTAAATGTTAAAAACATTTATGACTTTGCCAAAGGCTCCAGAAAGTTGACAACAGCCTTGCAATAAATCATATTGATCTTATAGACAGATCATCAAACCAAACTTGTGTTAGGCTAATCAGGGTACCAACACCATTAAGAAAATAATCTGCACGTACCTTTGTATTCATGCGATTTCTAGTTCCAGTGCCACATTAGTTGGCTAGCGCTCCTCTCACATTATATCATGCTAGTTGTAGCAGTCTAAATATTCGACAAGTTCCTAAAATTTATGCCATGCAAAGCAAAGATAAGATAAGAAACCTTGAGACTTTATGAACAATCAGATAAGGCCAGTGTGGCTTGATATTGTGACAAAGCTATTTAATCATTGGCAGGGACCCAGAATCATTCCCTTTGGACAGCACGACAGAAAATTAATGATATAAGCCACCACTGCACCACCAAAAGTTTTGGCATCCCACAGCAACACAGGTAGTCAACATGAGTTATCGCAGCAGAGTCACGATGCATAAAATAAGGTAACAAGCATAAATGCCATTACAATATAAATATACAGCCCTGCTCTACAAACACACATACATTTATACATTTATTCATACATACATACATACATACATACATACATACATACATACATACATACGTATATCTCGTGTATTTTTTGTGTCTCTTTATAAATGTGTATTTTGCATTTTTTGTATATTTTGTGTCCCTTTGTAATGCACTGCTGCAATAAGCAAATTTCCCCTATACTATAAGGTTTTATTATTATCATTATTATTAACTATGGACTTAACACAGTGAACTACCATGTTCGTACTGTCACATGTAACATAATGTTATTACCTCACCTAAGAGGTTACACTGTCACTTTGTTTCTTTGCATATTATTTCAAAAGGTAATGGATGGATTTAGATCAGGGGTGGGGAACCTCCAGCCTGCGGGCTGATCCTGATTTAGAAAGAAGGTGGGACTTGGGTCAAGGAAGACTTGTTTTAGATCTTTAGATCTTGTGTCCATTTTTCCAATTTTTGCAATTGGAAAAAACAAAGCAAAGTGTTGTGATCTATCTCGAGACAGAATAGTGAAACTAGATCGGAGTCTAGGACGAGGATTCAAGATGCAGGGCAACATTGGGAATGACTGAATGACTCCCCCACTTTCTGTATAAAAAAATATCTCCAAAATATCCTACAATTGTGTGTGCAATGTCATGAAAAATGTTTGCTTCAATAAAAACAAAAATAAAAATAAAAAATAAAAAACACAAACTTGGAGACAAGAACAAAGGGGAACACAGGAGCAAACAGAACGTGAAGTAATGACAAGACAAAGGAACAATGCAGATCGAGCCGACATGAGGTGAGGCAATGACACAGACTATACACACACATGGGGCTAATGGCAATGAGAACAGGTGAGGACAACTACACAAGTGGAAACAATCAGGTAACACAAGACAGGAAACACAAGGACAAGAAGCAAAGCAAAACACAGCAGAAAATACTACAAAATAAAACAGGAAATAACAATAAAAAAGATAGGACCATGACAGAAAGGTAGTACTTTTTGAAATGCATGAGACAAAGCAGAAGCCTGAACAGCAACTACAATCAATAGATAAAATATCCAAATATATCTCACAGTGTAAAAATAAGAAACAACTGAAGATTTAAAATAATAATTAAGAGAGGGAGAGGCAATATGAAATAATAAATTGGCAGTGTAGTAAGTTCTGAAAAGCAATAAAGTAGTACTAGAATGTCTTAAATAAGACAGCAAACATGTATGGTGATGTGAAAAAAGTGTAATATTAGATCAGCAGCATGACGGTGTGCAGCAGGAGCTAAGCACCACTACGAGGGACCACAAACTGCAGACAGTTTTGGGGGCTGGTTTGAAGTAACCTCCTGTTACATCACTCTTGTTGTAACATATCTGTCTTCGAACATTAACTCATGTATTGGTATCATGTTTTGTATTCCAACAAATATTCTTCAATTTCTGTGTCTTCATTTGTACACTAATGATTTAATCTCTTATTCGCAGGTTTTGTTGTTTGTTTTTTTTTGCCTTTTTTTGAATAATCTCTGATTTCCTTTGAAACTGTATGGAAACACAGTTGACTGATTGGCCTTCTCAAGTTTTCGAGATTTGTCCTGCAATAACAAAGCAAGAGAAATAAATTGAAAAAAATCTGTATACACAGATCTTGATCTGGATTTGACCCCCCCAAAAACTCATGACGATCACATCTCGTGAACATCCATCTATTACTTCTACTTATACCCTGCAGATATACAGCAGGATATTTTGGTGCTAGTGAAAACAACCACCTGGGTAGAGATAATTATGGCATCTGGTCAGTACCAACGCCTACCAGCAATGTGTCACACTGACAGAACAACATCTTGTCAGTATTTAGTCAAAAACTTGGATCTATGACACACAGTTATAGAATGTACTCACTAGATTAGAAACACTCTGTGTTAAATAATAGTGATGCTGCTGTTTGCTATTTAATTCAGTAAAAAACACAAATATATTTGATTTACAAGCAATTATGATCATTATAATCATATAGCCTGATGTAAAAATGCCTTATCTATAGAATAAATTCCTAGTAGTACATAAAACAATACATAAAAAAGATATGTGCTCTCTCTCTCTCACACACACACACACACACACACACACACACACACACAAACACACACACACACACACACACACGACCACATCTTGCAGAATGCTTGGCGTCACAGGATATTTCATGGACTGCAGCAAGTTGAGATGTAATCTTTCTGTCTCTGCATGTCAAAAGCTGCTTTCCGTATTAACCAGTATTCTCTTGCATTTCCGCAAACAGCATTCCCTGTCTGCACAAAATCTGTGTCACTTTTAAGTTTAAGTATATTTTAGGGGAGGATTTAAGACAATAAGGACTATTTTGAGAGATATGCATGACATTAAAAATTATCATCACCACCAGACCGATATCAAACCATAATCTGTTTCTCAACTTCACATGGCAATGTCAAATTCTGCATTGTGATTGGGTTACAATTCAAAAGTGGATTAAACTGGATTGGTTGATCCCCTGTACAGGCAGTAGTCTGATTGGTTGACTGGTTCATGGTTACCCAGATCATGCAGTTTCCATGGGGGTGATGTGTTATTCCAGTGGTGCTTCAAAGGCGAAACATTTTCATGCCAAGAATGAAATCTTTTCCATGGCAACATCCAACAGCCAATGAAGACGCAACAATGGAATGAGCTCACATCCCAGCCTAATGACATCATTTCCTGTCACAATAAGCAGAACGACAAGCAGGTGAATTAAACATGTCTTTTGTTACAGACAGTCAAATCTTGGTGAACATCCATTTTGTTCTTTGACATCAGCTGCAGACTCTTATTTCAAAGGTCAGCTCTCGTATTTATAGAATAATATATTGTCACAATACACCACAAAAAAACTCTCACCATTTTTCTTATGACTTTTAAATTAAATTCTTAGTTAATTATTTAGTTTAAATAGTGTTAAAATCTTGTTCTGTTTAGAAAATAATATAATCGAATCAAGGGGATGTTTTGGGACTCCTAGCGGAGAGATCTCATTTCGTTTTCAGTTGTTGACATTTCAAGCTCATTCTTGTTATAAATTTGACATTGGAAAGTGTTTGGAATAATCTCACAGAACTGGCCCTTTTTTGGATTGGGAAATGGAAATGCTGAATAACAGGCAGAAAGTGTCTTCATAAAATGGAGACTTCTGCAATGCAGTGTAGATATGTCAAGAGAGAAGAGCAGATGGGTGTAGGCCTAATTGTCAAAATCTTCCCATTTCTGTGAGAATTTTTATTTCAAGATTTTAATTGATGCACCCTGTGTGGGTGTTGTGTATGTGGTTGTGTGTATGAGAGAGTGTGTTTGCCTTACAGGAGGTTGTGGGATGATGCACGTCCCATTTTACTGTGGGGTCACTTTGTCATATTCCTGCTGTGTGGGAGTCTATGAGTCAAGTGTAAACCATTTCGCCCATCACCGTTGATTTAATGCTTAACAAAGTAAATAGATTAACCAACAGAACCTCTGTGATGTTTGATCTGAAACCCACTGAACCCCAAAGTCTACACTCAAACGCAACAGCTTTTATAGGAAGAAATATAGACTTTTGTTTAAATCAGATATTAAAGCACATGTAAATACACCTAATGGAAACAAGACAGTACAAGACAACAATAGACAATTCAAAGCATAAAAATAATTAAAAAGTACTTACCAATTTGATGCAATGAAATCTGAGCACCAAGGCCTGGAGAACAAAAGAGGGAGCGAAAGAAATACATCATCAGAAATCCATTCATATATTTATGTTTTCTTATATCCATTTTATAAAAATATAAAAAAACACACAACAAGTGATATAGAACAAGAAGTGGATTATTATCACTTTGAAATCTAGAATTTTGCAGGAATTGTATAAAAAGTATGTATTTTATGATTTAAAAAAAATGCAATCAAGTAATATTATATGAATGTGTTAATTAGTTACAATTAATTATTTAATTATTAAATACCTAAAAAATATATGCATTGTTTTTATATTTGCTGTACATTAATCTTTCTAAAATCATGTTATATCAGATGGTGTTGTAGTTTGATGTAAAAACCATCCCAAGCTCCAGTCAGGTGCTGTGTCATAAGCGAAAAAGTTAATATTAGTTGTGGAAAATAGCGAAAAGCAAAGAGGATGGAGTGGAAGAAAATAAAAATAAAATTGTTGTACTCAGCCATCCGATGGTTCTGATGACAGTTGCCTCAGTAAATCTCAGAGGAGCAGAGAGGCAGAAAAGTCTATAAAGTAAGCTGAAAGCACAAGTCTCTCTGTGTCTTATTGTCCCTCGGCCCTCATGTTGCCATCATGTTTCCAAGCCTTTACTAAATGAGCGGTCATGGGAAACTCAGTAGGCAGCACACACACACCACGGGGAGACTGAGCTCCAACAGACCCCCCATAGACCACCACTGTCTCTCTGTCAATGTCTGTTCTATGCCAAAGTGTCCTCCCTCAGGCACCCCCATTCCCCCCCAAAAAAAACCCAAATCAGGTAGTAAGGTAGCATGTGTATGTGAATATATGAAATTACAGTGAGATGTGGAGTCTGGCCCTCCAACCAGAACCTAGTTGTTCTCAATGTCAGCCATTTTGTACCACAAATATGTAAAGGGTTATACAGTAAGAAAATCATACTGTGTCCATGTTTGAAGAAAGGAAACATCATCAGACAAATTTAAATATATCAAAATAAACAGTATATCGGGGCCATATATTCTTGATAAGCAAATAAACGCATTATACTATATTAAAGTCAGGCTTAGGTATAATGGTTTATGTTGCTCATGTCTCATTCTTCCTTAGTGTGTGAGTTGTGTGATCATGGCAAATTCGAATTGACACATTATGATTATTACAGACTATCAATCTTTCGTGAAATGTCTTGGGAAAATTACAAAATTGGAATTATGTTTCATGGCAAACATTTTCGTCTCAGAAGTTTGAAAAATATCTATATGTATGTGTATGTTCTGCATTCTGGCTGTGCTTTATACATACTATAGGCATGGTATAGTAATAATTTATTATTATTTATTGTACACTCGTTTATTACCATGTGCATGGTATACACGTCTGGAAATATTCTTGAGTACTTCTTGGTTTTTAATATATATTAGATGTAATCTTTATGTTTTCCCCTTTAACACAGTGTTGAAGAGTTGGCACGCAATCATTTCCCTCGCTCCTCCTATAACTGCTGTGATGCTATGTGACAATTAAGGTGAACTTGAGTGGGTCATACATATTCTAAAAAACAAGACAAATGTCTGTTTCATATCCAGGAACCTGAATTTATTTTCTATTCTATATATAGTTATATATATATATTTTTTTAAAGTATAGGTTCAGCTCAGTAAATTTGATTTAAGGTTCAAGATTATAATGAAATACTGGATTGTAGTAAGGTTACTGCAGCAACTCTAGTCTGGAGTTACTTATGCTTATTTTTCTAACTTCTTATGTGTTTATATCCCAGTATAGGGAATAAAAGAGGAAATCAAACAAAACTAAATTCACAGTCACCCACAAAGTTGTAATCTTTTAATTAATAAACTTCTATCACATCTTATCTTATAAAGTTTGAATATATTCACAAGGTTATTACCTCATCAGTGACTGTGTTATGCTGCATGCTTAAATGTGTGGCCGCAGCTATATATCACCCCCCTCCCTTGCTCATCCAGCCAGTGTCTCCCTGTCTCATGTTATTTCATGCCCAAGCCGCTCAGCGGGCGGCCATTTTGTGTCACAGAGGCTAACCCATGTTGCGCCTCCACTGTTCTCTAGTCTAGTATTTTTCCTCCGCCTCCGAGAGGAGCCATTTTATGCCAATTTTTTGTGGAGACCCCTTCAAAACCGATTATTCTGGAGAGAATTAATAGTATGACAGGGTAATGTTAGCCATATTACCATGTTTGTCTTTTGATTTAGGCTCTATTTTGAAAAAAATTTCAATGAGCAAAAAACATATTCCCTTCTGCTCACACTTGTAGTAGCACACAACACGCCATTGCATCGGGCCTGATCCAGCATCAGGGACAGAGGCTGCACTGAACACCTGCTCACCAGCCTGGTACTTGGTGGGTGTGTCATACCAGGTGTGAAACCAGGCCAATTCAAATGTGCAAAATAATGGTGTCAGTTTGTGACAGAAGGAACGGACCAACCAAAAATCAATTTTTCAGGGCAGTTCAGGCGCTTTGTGTTTGGAATAATGGTTGCATATCTATGTCAACGTCCATTTTTATAACCTCAACTTTTGTAATCGTGATTGTGTTCCAGGCTTACTCCCTATATTATTACAACATATAACAAAACTGAAAATAACAAAAGAGAGAAGTTAGATTAATGCGTTAAATTAATGAGTTAAGAGAATAAAAAATTGCATGAAAGGTCAAATATTAAGTCAAATATGAAGAAAAAGCAGTCCATAAAGTCCAGATGAAACAAGTAATTTAAAGCTTAATTTGAGATCAACAAGAACATTGTAATTGAAATCTGATTGTGACTGAGCTTTGAAATTTAAAAACTCTACACAATTGTGTTTTCTTAAAACTTTACATGAATCTAGTGCGAGTTATTAGATTAGATAGTTTGTTACTTAGTAAATTACTCTCTCTGGATGTAGAGGTGTGATGTAGTGACAAACAAATTAAATGAAGCGGTGAGATGAGGTGAGGGGCACCTCCCAATAACAGATCCTCGCAGGCAGTGCATTAAAGAAAGTCGAGGTGTGTTCACAGTGTTTGTGTGTGTGTCTATGTGTATATGTCTATATTTGTGTAAGATTTTGAGACCTTTTGCAAGGACAGACCAGGTGGCATGCAGTGCAGGTGGGAAAACACATTCCCACACTCACAGACCCCCTGCTGGTTCAGAGGGTCTGCACTGGTTGATAAGCAATACCAAAATTGCTCCAAACAGGGAAGCTGTGTTTCCAAAAGAAAAACACACACCTAATTTGTATGTGCCAGGCCTGGACCTCCAGCCTAAAAAACATCATGAAGGTAGTAGATGAACATGGAAGCCACAGGGTCAGAGTGCTTATGGGGACCAGGTACTGGTCCCCATAAGCACGTCTGCCAGAGTGGGGACTTTATTTGAACCTGTTTTCAATACAAACCAACTTGTTTTTGAGAATTTCCATATGGATGTGTTTAGTCTTAAATAGTGATAAGATCTTAATTATTAAACTATCCAAGTGTTAATGCAATCATTCAACTTATTTCCTTATTTCTTAGCCCTAACTGGAGACGGCAATGCCTTGAGGCATGAATGTGGGGGTTTGCCTGCTCCCGTGAGACGTGAGACCCAATACAACAACTTGATAAGATGAAGATGTTTTTCAGTGTAGCTAAGATGGTTAGATCCTTGGGTTTCTGGTGCCTGAGTTTAAGTGTGCAAAGTTTGGGGCTCTATTAAATATATATATATATATAATGTTTGGCATTGACATGGGTAGCTGTGAAGACAAGTGAAATATCCAATTTAGTAAAAATTGTTCGTCACAATAGTTTCATTTTCTCAGTAGGTGTGAATTCCAGTCAGTGCAAGTACGTAATCACTGTTTGTTTAAGCTCAAGCATTTGTGTAGTTGTGTAGTAGCTGTTGCTAATGAGAGTATCCATTTTTACACTGCATTTGGTCTAACAGTCAGTCCATAAAACAATTTTTTCTTCCGCTAAATCATGGAAATTCTGTCAGTGGGTCGAAGAGAATGTTCAAGCCCAAGAAACAGTGTAAGATTACCAATTACTACAGGACACACTAAAGCAAAGCAGAGTTAAGTTTGACCCAGGTCACTGACATTTTGCTATAAGTTGAAGCATTCTGGAGATATTTGGTAATCACTTGCCAGGACTATTGCATTTAAATCGAGCCTTTTGAATCCGTTGTGCCATTTCTTAGATGGTGCAAAGATGAGTTATACATGGGACAATAATGACAGTGATAATGTGTAAAATATGCTATATTTCCTTACAATGCTCTATCTCAGGGGTTTATAACCTTTTTGACCTCGGGGCCCAACCTTTCCAGTACAGACGGGCCCGGGGCCCATTCAAATATTAAAACTGAATTGGTTATCTTACTCTTGATTTGATTTGTATTCAATAACTATATCTAATCTACTTATAGTTTAACAGGCCTAAACATTGTCAAATGACATGAACCATGTGCTCATCACAAAGATATCCATCTATTTTTCAAACATAAACCTGCACATGTAATAAAACATGTGATCCAAAGTCTGGCTTCTTACCGACTGCCTCTCCAGTGCTCATAGACGTGACAATTTCGCACAACATCCCAGTGTTCCTTGCAGCGTCACGCGCAGTGTTTTTTAAAGCGTGTCCATTTCATTTCGCCTGGTTAGACACCTGCCACGGTCCCGATCGTCTCGTTTGTTCGTGAATCTCCACATCTCTTTTTTGTTGATTTTTCCCTTTAAGTGCACTTTCTTTTCTAAAATCCCCAAATATTTCTAAAAAGCCTGTTTGAGTTACAACAACCAAGTGTCTCGGGGCCCTCACGGCCCACAGGTGCAAACCAGATTTTTTGGTTGAGAATCACTGCTGATGTGGCAACATTCTCAAAAACCTCATGTTATCCGGCTTTACTACGTGTCCCACACATTTCTGTTCCATGGATCCATACAATTATATTCTACAGACTGCAGCTCTACTACAGACCAGGGAAGTGAAGTGAAGTCAAGTTTATTTATATTATGAACAATAAGTGAACAACAAATACCTCCAATATGCTCAAAAAAAAACTAAAAAACACTGTCACACACCTAGTTTTTCCAGAGAATCACAACATTTTGTTAAATCGGAAAAACTTTATGGCAAGTAAACTGTAAACATGGGTGGAGTTAATGGGATCCTGCGTTTGGCCTAAATACAGTGCAAATTACTGAAGTGGCTTATGAGAGGATGAATGAATTGTAATCTAGCAAATCAATCATCCAAGGAAAGATAATCTTATGCAACTGGACTTCCTATTAAAGGCTTGACTCAGGAGTATCAATGACCCTGACTGTGACTCCACAGAGTTAAATCCTGGAAATCCCCACCAGTCTGTCAGAACTGAAGAAGCCTTTAAGATGAGAGGTGATATGTCTTCAAGCCTTTACTAGCAAATCCAGTAGCAAAGCATGACCTGGAAGACTGAGAACCCGGGTGGTATGTTTAAATTGTATGCTAATGAAATATTCAAATGAATAGTAGTTAGCTATTGTAAAGCAACGGTGTGCTACTTTTTAAAACTTGTGACCTGTGTTTGTGGATGGATATGGCTAGGTAGCTAAGAGGAGTTATGTACCTAACTCATTTTCCCAGACATTCTTTTGTAAAATCTTCACAGGTTCAGCCTTGAGTCGAGTAGGCCTACATGAACACAAGTCCTTTATTGTAATTGCTTAAATTGAAAAGATCTGTTACTTAACTTAATTAAGCCCAATTAGCATTCCTATTACGTTTTCTTAATTTAGCATCAGCTTGAGAAAGCCTTTATTGAAGATTACTGGCTATTCGTAGTTATTTACCTGTTGGGACCAAAGCACCACTTTCACTTCGATCACAGTTCAAGTAATCAAGTTGAAGTCAACTATGTATACTAGGTTAAGTTTCCTTTTAAACATATGCCTGTGACATTTGTCATTGCATCAAGAGTTAATCAGGAAACTGTTAAACCTGTTTCAATGATTGTTTACTGCCACCACATTAGCTAGACTCTACAAAACTACACCTTTGATGACAATAAATATAAAACAAACAGTAGTTGTTGGATTCAAAGAGGCTTAACTGCTTCTTAAGTCCAAGGAATTAATATTAGCATTGTCAAAGAGGTTTGTGCAGGAACAAAGAAAATACGTATCATTATGATTCATGATTAAGAATGATCTTATCGTATTTCTTATCTGATCTCTTAATTATCTTATCTGTGGTATTTGCATTTAATTCCTTCTCTTTTCATTCCTACATTGCAGCATTTTACAGCTAACATTTTGCTGTATTACATACATTACATGCAGCTGTGCAGCTTTATTTATCAGTGCTCTGTACACAACCTCCCACAGGAATAGAGGTAAAATCTTTATCTGTGTATCTGTGTATGTGTGTGTGTGTGTGTGTGTGCGTGCGTGCGTGCATGTGTGTGTACATGAATGTTGATATATGTGCATGTTTGTGTTATACTGGTCCGTGTGGCCATGCTGTGTGTGTGTGTGTGTGTGTTAGCTGTCTCTTCTCCGCCCCGCCCTGCCATCTTGTGATGACCCTCACCTGTACATCTAATAGGAGGCAATAGTGGGCGTCTCTCCCTCTCTCTGATTACAGGTGTGTGGCTGGAAGAAGGAGGCAGCAGTGGAGGCAGTTTCCAGTTTCTCCTGGGAATGTATAGAGTCCCTGGGCAGGATTGTTTGAACAAGGGGCTGGAGCTCCCTGTAATCCTAATTTCCGTGGCTTTGTTTCTATGTTAGGTTAGTTCATTGATTTGGTAGTTAGTGGAAGTGAACGCTGGATCCGACGGTCCATGCTGGCTGGTTTGGCGTTCCTTCACGTTTTCTGTTCAGCTCGGAAGCTCCAGTCCTTATTTGAGTTTGCCGTTTACTTGTGGACCAGTGGTTCCCAAACTTTTTCTTTCGCGCCCCCCTTTTATAGATCAGAAGTTTTTTGCGCCCTGTGTAATGGGGTGGGAGACGATATAAAACAATACGGGATGGCTGATCGGTCTGGGGGGCGCTCTGGACACTCATTCTCCTGCAGCGAGACGAAGAAGTATCGCCTCGTTCATTTACCTGAGGCGGTACTAATTCATATCGCTCCTCTTCCGGTCCCTCGTATCCGTGTTTCTGACTGACTCAAGCTCCTGCCCTTTTCTATTCCTGCGTTGCCTCCCCAAAGACCTCTGGATTTCAACTCCACGCTCCTCCCAGCTTAATTGTGTCCACATTTTGGGTCCGCTTTTCAAAGCAATCTACTTAATGCCAACAAAAGCTGACAAGAAGAAGCTGAAGAAACCATAGAGGCGCCTAATTCTATAATTGCTTGTCAAAATGGCAAAAACTAGAAAAAGAGTAATAATAAAAAGCTGATATCATAATATTCAGCACTTAGAGTAGCAATGAGTGAGAATGTAAGACTAACCCAGAGAGAGCAAAAGAGATTTGAAATTATGTCAGCCTTCTCCCACTCCCTTGTTAAAAAAAAACAAAACAACATATGTGTTTCTAACCTCCTCCTGGCCTATGGAATAAATGGATTTATTCATTGGGGATTTGGGGCTAACTCATGTTAACGTGTCTTAAACCACATGTTGTGTACTTTTTGTTTGTTCTGGTGTGAGACGCACCAACGGGAGGGCAAGATTCTGGTCATGATGGGCATGATTTAACATACACACACACACACAATTGGAGATCGGATAACATTGGAAGCAAAATTAGCCTCATCCTTGACACACGTACGTAGATGCACACACGCGCGCACGCACTGCTTATTAGTAACGCATATAGAGTTAGCACTTCATTAGCAGTATGTAACAGCAGCATGTCAAAAACATTTTTGTGTGATGTCAAAATCAAGGGGTCGGAAGTAACTCAGCTCATGTTACAAATTGAGAACAACTTTGAAGTACAGTGAGTTCTCTCTTTTCCAACAACCTATTTCAGAGGGAAATAGCCCAGATTTCTCTCCACTCCATAGACAGTATCTGGTGTTTGCAGTTAAGACAATTTCTTTAATGAATTATCTTCATTCCTGTTCGCTACCATTTCATTTCAAGATCTGATTTCCTTAATTGAAGCATCCTCAACTCTTTCCTTCTTTCTACCTCTAACTGAATTAATTTGTTATTTCCTTTCTTCGTGGTTTCTTTTCTATGTCATTCCTTTCTGTCTTATTTTTTTTCCATCTTTCCTTTCCTGTGTTCATTTAATCCGAAAATATGAAACTCTGGTAAGTTGGAGTTCCAAGATTTCCACGCAGCAAAGCCTCTCTCTTCTTTACATTGAGTATTTTTAATTAAATATTTGAATTGACAACTGGATTCAATACTTTTGTTCCTTTTATTGTGGTATTGCTATTTTAATTTAACTAGAGGATTTAATTAATATTCTACTCATGGCAAAATAAGCCCAGTCCCTCACACACACCAGATCTGGACTGTATGGATCAGTGTAATTTCAAAAGACCCCTCCCTGAGTCACACCACCCTTCTCTTAGGCAAATATAAGGTTAGACAGAGGAATGACAAAAAGATAGGAGCAGTGGAAACTAGAACAGAATAAAAGAAAATAAACAACACAAGGAAGAAGGGAAACACGTGCCAGAAAGACAAATAAATCAGGACCAAAAAGAAAGCAGAGCAAATTGAAACAAATGGAGCTGAATGTGAGCAGGGAGTTTTTTATTCTTCCATGTCTCTGTCTCACTCACACACCTGGTAGCAATTGAAAAGTAACCTTATTACCTACAATAACTCACACACAGACAGACAGACACACTCACATACATACACACAACCTCTAAGCCAGGATAACAAGGCCTATTTATGAGCAACATCACACTTACTCAATTTCACTTTAATAACCTGATGTATTCCACTGCAAATTGTTCATGTCACAGATAAACACATGCATATACACGCACACAGTATCTACACAATACAGCATCCAGGAAACACACACTTTTCATAGTTTCATAGATTTCAAAGGAGTTGACAAGGGACAGACTAGGGAGGATTTGACAGATCCCAGTTTTGTAATCAGAAGGAAGAACGCCTAATTCATAGTACTGTCAGTTACAGCCACACCACTTGAGTATCGCAGCAGTCATAGTTTGATTAGTGTAGACACCAGTGACAGAAACAGTGACTGGATTTGCTTCTGATGAAAAAGGCTGATCATTCATGCTGATTGTCTTATAACACTAAATACAAACAAAATAGAACAGTAAATATAAACAAGAGCCAATCTGCTTTCTTTGGCTCTTGTTAACGTGCTTTGTGGGGTGGCCCTGCTTTTTTAACACCAAAATATCCACATTGAGCCTGTGGGTGTAGCAGAGGACCATGTTGTTACCCTCTGACATGAGCCAGCATGTGTCTATGGCCAATTCCAAGCTCAGAGTTGTAAGCAGTTGGCTGTTACAAAGGTGCTGTTTGTGAAGCATTATGGCTTGCACTGAAAAGTGAGTTCATGGCTTCAGCTCATGCAGCAGTGGAAGGAAATCCAGCAGAATGTGTAGTATTTATGATGTGATCCAACAGACTCAACAGTAACAGACGGAAAATGTAAGCGTGGGAGTGCCATGCCACAATGAGAGTCCATTCCAAAACTACAAGGGATGCTTCAGTTTCATCCTGATGGCTGGATGTAATGCCAAAGACAACTTTATAGTCGTGGATATAGAAGGATATGGCCAGTACACCTATGCCAGGATAGTTTCCATGAACTGCAGAAAAACATGATCATTAAATGAAAACAATATATTTCAGAAGGACGTTTTTGAAGCTTGAGGTTTGGCTTCACGATGAGGTTCGGGACCTAATAAATTTGAACTCTGATCCCACACAGGATATGATGTGACAGATATGAATGCTAGATATATGATATAGTAATAAGTATAAATCATATGAATTCGCAGAAAGAGTGAGCCTTTTTCTTAAATTACGCAGCTGCTGCTATTACTTGAACTGCACGTACATTACATTACATTACATTACGATCATTTAGCAGACGCTTTTATCCAAAGTGACTTCCAATTAGTGTGTTTCAACATAGGTAGATAAAAGAACTTCAGGTCACAAGAGATCACTTGTTAATGATTCCACTTCAGTTCCCCCCATTTACACCCATGAGCAGCATAAGCAAAAATTAAAATACATAAAAATTTAAAAACTGTGAAAAACACAGTTACACTATTATACACATTTTTAAGACACAAGCAGCACTTTGTTACTCCAGAAAAATAGTATATCCAGAAATATTGCATTCATCTGACATAAGGACACACTATGATGGTTGGGTGGTTGTAGGAGTAATCTTGTTACCAGGGACTTTAGTGGCGCTGGTGTTGTTGCTGATCTATTTAGGTTAATGCTTTGAAATGATGTAGATAGTGAAATCTTAAATACGCCGTATTTACAACAAATCAATGAAAATGGACAACAGTTTTAGTAATGGGTGGCATGTCCATCATGAAATGTTATGTATCCCAATTACATTTCTAACTAGCTTCTATGCAAGATTGCCATACGTGTCTTGGGTTAGTAGTAGTGGAAAGATCATGCAGTCTTTCAAACAGAAAATGGTTCATCCTCTGGAGAGAGTGAATGTGCTCATTGAATTAATTACCTGTCCATTAGATGCTTATATTTCTTCTCTACAAGTGGGGTATTTTGGAGTAATGGTGGCCCTGTAGTAAAGGTCAGGGGTCATCAAAGGTGAATCATTTTTGATTGGATAATGACTGCTATAGAAAATGTCATAAAAACTGTGTTGGGATACAAATGGAACGTTGAATTGTGAAAGAGTTCAGAGACAAATGTAGAAACCCAAACTCCAGGGACTCTGTCTGAGCTTTTCTTAAGGTGCAGAGTCTGAATGATTAAGTAACCGTGACTTGAGAAATTAATGTGAAAATATGTACTGGATTGGAGGAGATGCAGCCAAGTATAGCCTCTCATGACACCAATTTTGACCCACCCTCATCCACATACACATGCACACATTCTCCCCCTTGGGAAAAATAAATCAAAGTTTTTACCATTCATTTTTAGAGACTCCATCAGTCGTTTTGATGTCTATCTATGTTCAGGTCTGCTGTGCTTGTTAGTCCAGCCTACTTTCATACCGTGTAATAGTTCCAGTATTTATCATTTGTTTTGTTTAAATACCAAGCCGAACATAAACAGCCATAAATCTTCCATGAAGAACACAGCCTCTATGTCCCATGGGGCTAAGTGTTTCAGGCCCCCATAGGGAAGAACTTCACAATGCCTGACTTTAAACGACAAATTCCCCTGAAACCCTTTGTCCCATTTTAACAACCATGTGCTTGGGTCTTACTTTCATTTTAGAAGAGAGGAAATGTGTTGCTGTGGTTTGTTTTCAGCTAACAAAGCATAATTTGTAAGCATAAAATCATTCATGTACATATACAGATAAACACTGACAAACCAGCGGCGACAAAAATCACTCAGGACATTAAGTAAAAGGAGCACTTAAGTAGAATCGAGCAAACTTATAGACATAAATATTTTAATGTTAATTTAACAAGGAAAGTAAGTAATGAATGAACAAATAAGTGAAGGACATGGTGACAGATGAAAGGAGGGAAGAAAGGAAACACAGAAAGCTGACCAGTAGGAAAGAGGTAGATAGAATAGAAGAAAAGAATAGCATGAGGAGATAGGAGGCTAGGGTGGAAAGAAGGAAGAAAGGGGGGAAAGGAAGGGCAGAAGTAAGAAGATGAAAATAAGGAAAGAAAGGCTAAAGTCAATCTAATGTTCATTGTAAAATGTGAATCTGCAAAGTAACTGCTTTATACATTGAGGGAAACATGAGCACAGACAGTGAAAAGATTCAAAATAGTGAGGCTGGGGCACAAGGAGAGAAACTGAAGGGCTTTCCACCTGCCAAAAGCCATGCAAGGGCCACAAACCTTCAGCCTCTAATACAAGCCTAAGTCAGCCAATAAAATGACACCAACGCAATACATACACCATGAATTTAGAATAGTGCCCTGTGTTTTGCAGGAAGCTGTAGCAGCCCAGATATCACACTGGAAACACAAACTGTATGAAAGACACACTGTTACCGTGCTGCTGAATCATTTGAAGGAGCTCTCTGCAAAACATGATCATATGTGAGAAGGCGCAGGAGCAGTATTTACAACACTTGAACTTGAAATATGTATTTGAAATGCAAAGTTCCATGCTGGATTCCATTATGTGTAAAATATATATGTACTGTATATGACAATGTGAAAACATCAAATCCATGAAATACACTAAAATCATTAGACTAACAATGTTTTGTGTCTATGGTGTTTGACACCAACAGTTATGGCTATTGTGTCACCCTGAGCCATTTTTGACTTTCAGAATCTGCTTGCTAAATGGGATTGGCACCACATGAGTAAGTCTGTAACGTTGGTGAGTGATGATTATTTTCCTTTGATGAAATATTTTGCAAAAAAGAGACTATAGTGGACAATGGACATGTCATTTGCATTTAAAGGTTTAATTTGATATAAGGCAGCTAGTGAGTTTACTGCTAGTAGCCTAGAGAACAAAGCAAGCAGGTTCACTTGCAACCTTGTTGGAGAAAAAGAGGTTTGTGGATAATTGTTTTTTGTTACATCAGAGAGAGGGTACACCCCTTAAAAGAAGCAATAACATCAACAGTCAATTTGTACTGCGAGCCGCACATCTGACGGGAGGGGGGAAAAGACTCAGTTTGCGCTGCGAGCCGCACTTCTGACGGGGGAAGGGGGGAATGTTCGTAGTTTGCCCACCCCTGCTTAAAAGGGACATCACAAAAGCAACAGTATGTGCCTTCTGAGAGTTATTGCTAAAATACGGAAGGAGCAAAACTTTCATCCATCTTGACGAACTCAAGCTGCAGGAATGATTAAAGAGTTCCCACAGAGTTAACAATATTATATGAATCTCAAAGTGGCAGGATTTAATAAAGCTGTGATGTCAGATTGTATTCGATTATACAGATGTTTGTGATATTTTATGGGGCCTGTGTCTTGTCAATGTGAAGCAAAGATCAATGACTTTTCATGCACACTACTGTGAGGTTTTTCTGTCTGCAATTGTTACATGACATTCAAATCTTGACTTATCACACACATACTTTTATTTTTCACATCAGTAAAATATAAACTTATTTTATACACAGACACACACACAGAGGCCCGAGAGGGCTCTGTTCATCCTGTTCATTGGTCTGTGGGTCCTTTGACTGGGCTTTGACTGACTGCCATGAAATTCACAAATTTACTACAACTTTTTGGCAATAAATATCCAAACTTTTCACTGCCCACCATTATTTCCATTGTTTGAATACTTGGGCTTTTAACAATACAGGGGATAATCCTGATTATTGTAGAATGCCCTGTTCTTTCTACTCGTGCCACTTCCAGATCGGACTTTCAAATGTGTTATCAAAATATCTCAAAAAATAGAGGGTGGGTTGCAATGGCTTTCATGAAGAACCACCCATAGACAGTAGTAGTAGTAGTAAATGCAGACTTGAGACTTGTTGCTCAAACAGCAAAGGGCATGAACTAACATAAGTCGAGCTCTGCTGCTGGCCCCTCACCATTGTTTACAAGCAACCAAGTGGTGTTCAAAAGAAGAAAAGACAAATATTT
Organism: Genypterus blacodes; assembly: GCF_046128005.1. Lineage (NCBI taxonomy): Eukaryota > Metazoa > Chordata > Actinopteri > Ophidiiformes > Ophidiidae > Genypterus > Genypterus blacodes. The sequence goes on from NW_027466852.1 coordinate 9,229,947, forward strand.
GATATGAATAGGTAGCAAAAGCGACCCTTACTTGATGTCCACACCTATATAGTATGTTGGCAACCTTACTCACAAAATACTTAAATCATTTACACCCTGATCGTAAAAGCGGTTTTACTTAATTAACAAAATTTGATGGGTTTTGTCCAGGAAATGTCAATGGCATTTATTAGTCTTTTCTCGAACTCGAGAATAAAGTACACTATGAGGGGTTACACTGATAAGTTCTATCAGAGATGGCAACCATTTCTTTCTTACTTCACAGATCTACAGGCTATGCCAGACCAATGACTTAAAACCTGAACACCGAAAATTGTATATCTCAGGTGAGCCAGGACGGGGTTTTGGGAATGTGGGGTTGTGTGACTGGTGGGTTGGGTTGGTCTCTAGTTGGGATATCTTCTCTTTTCTTTTCTTTACCACAGCCTATGACCAAGCCTATGACCAAATGACCACGATGGCGGCGTGTATGGCAGCCTCGTTGTCTCGGTGCGACTTGTTTTTTGTTTTTTGTTTGTTTGCTTGTTTGTCCAAGTCCGCTCTTGGGGCCTCTCTCAGCAGAGAGGAGATCCTAAACATCATGGGATCTACTCCAGTGGATCCGCTTCCCACTTTTCTAATTTCATCTGTAGAAATACTGGACTGGATGCTTCAAAGCGTCCACCATCATCCCCATCCCCAAGAAGCCACAGACCACAGGACTTAATAACTACAAACCCGTCGCTCTGACCTCTGTAGTCATGAAGTCATTTGAGCGCCTGGTGCTCCCTCACCTGAAATCCTTCACCGACCCCCTCCTGGACCACCTGTAGTTTGCCTACAGAGCCAACAAGTCTGTAGAAGACGCTGGCGCTGAACGTGGCCCTTCACTTCACCCTCTAGCACCTGGACTCCGCAGGAACCTATGCCAGGATCCTGTTTGACTTCAGCTCTGCCTTCAATACCATCATCCCGTCAATGCTGAAGGACAAGCTCTCCCAGCTCCACGTGCCCGACTCCACCTACAGGTGGATCGCAGACTTCCTGACTGACAGGAAGCAGCACGTGAAGCTGGGGAAACACGTCTCTGCTTCACGCTCCATCAGCACCGGTTCCCCTCAAGGCTTTGTTCTCTCCCCTCTGCTCTTCTCCTTTTACACCAATGACTGCACCTCCAGTCATCAGTCAGTCCAGCTCCTGAAGCTCGCTGACGTCACCACCCTCATTGAACTCATCTCTGATGGGGACGAGTCCGCCTACAGGCGGGAGATTGACCGTCTGGTGAATTGGTGCAGGCAGAACAATCTGGAGCTTAATGCTCTGAAAACAAAGGAGATGGTCGTGGATTTCTGACTGTCACCATCACCATCACCGTCTGGTTCACTGCAGCCACTGCCAAGGACAAGGGCAGGCTGCAGCGCATCATCCGCTATGCAGAGAAGGTGATCGGCTGCAATCTGTCATCCCTCCAGGACCTGTACGCCTCTCAGACCCTGAAGCGGGCAGGCAAGATTCTGGCAGACCCCTCCCACCCTGGACACAAAACATTTTTAACCCTTTCCTCTGGCAGGAGGCTGAGGTCCATCAGGACCAAAACCTCACGCCACAAATCCAGTTTCTTTCCCTCTGCAGACAGCCTCATCAACAAGGCCTGGGTCTTCCACTGACTTCACAATAAACCCCTGCACGTTCACTTTACCTAACAGTATTCAATTTAGTTAATTTATTACAATAAACCCCTGCACGTTTTTTAACACTTTATTCAACAGTATTCCTTTAGTTAATTTATTCATTCATATAGTGTATTTTTAATTTAATTATTCCCAAGCTGCTGTTCTTAGATGTTGTTCTTAAATGTTGTTTCTTGTTGTCTTTTTATATGTTACATGTGCGCACCAAGGACCAAAGCAAACTCTGAGACCATCACATCAACATCACTGAAGCCACCCTGGAATCTGCAATGCAGCGTTTGAGTCCACACTACTGCGCCATGTTTCCCACAGCCTTCTGTGGCTGTGGCTTCCTGCTGTTACTTGTTCTTCATGTTGCCTATTTTGCTTCATGGTCTAAGTTTTCCTTTCTGTCTCTCCCTCTGCCTCTGTTCGAAAAAAGTTAAATAACAACAATAAAAATAATAATTAAACAACCTTCTTTCCTTTTCTCTATTTCTCTTTCCTTTTTTACCCTCTTTCTGTTCAAAAACGATCTCCAAAATGTCCCATAAGTGTATGTACATCGCATGTCAAATGCACGCTTCAATAAAAATATACGACTTCATGCCATAAACGACTTCATGCCATTTATAGTTCATCTATGAAATGACAAAGAGGATGTAATTTCATGAACATTTTTGACTCAATTTCTGGAAAACTGCATTAAGGTGGTAAGTTTCATCATGACACAGAACTCATTTCATACACGAGGCTCAACACAAGGACTATGTGTGTTACACTCCTATACCTGTACCTATTTCCCAACTGACACTGAATGACATTAAATACATTTGATGCCAGCCCTCTTACAAAAAAGCTGCATTTAAAACAACAATCAATTTGGCAGTGAAAAGAAAGAATGTCATTTAAGAAATTAGACATGACAACTAAACCAAAAGGCCAGTGGATGTATGAAAGCACATTATACACTCAGTGGATAGGTTGTATTAATTTGGTTGATAACACATGTTCAGGTCGTTCAGTCATGAGTTTTGACCGTGTGTGTGTTATTCCTACAGTAACCATGATTTCTTATTTATTATAAACAATTGCGTCTCCTTTGTTTTTTCCAAATCAGTCAGACTGCTGTTTTAAAGTAAAATACACAGAAAATTGCTTCATACACAGAGCGGGAATGGGAGGGTGGGGGTGGACATTGGCAGACAGAGAAACTGGATCTATTCAAACACACCTGCATTTAATGATTTTCACCACTCTTTGTGTGTGTGTGTGTGCGTGCGTGCGTGCGTGCGTGCGTGTGCATATGTGTGTCTAAGTAGGCATGCATTTTCAGAGTATGGTATAGATTAGCAAAGAGTAGACTTTCTAAACACAGCCATGTAAACAGATCCGCACGCACGCACGCACGCACGCACGCACGCATGCACACACACACACACACACACACTTCAGGGAAACTTGTAGCGGTTTAGCACAGTTATGAATGGAGGCCATTAGAAACACATTCCACTCCATCGTGGAGAAACACACAGAAAGCCAAAATGGCTACAATTAACAATAACTAACCTTGTTAAATACTAAATCTATGATTTCAGGGGTGAACAATAATATTGACATATGATGCTAATCGGGCAGTGGGGAAGCTACATCAGCAAATCAGCAATTTTCCATGCTTCTCCCATCGATCCTATGTGCTTTATTTGATCAATTTTTGGAGGGATTGTGATATTAAAGGCAGGATTTGTATTTATTTTTTCATTTTTTCTTGTCATGCCTTAAATGCACGCCATAGTTGAAAGTACACCATTGCTGTGTACTATAGACAACATATAACAACAACAATTCAAACAAGAACATCATGTTGCCACAGCCTCTCTATGAATTAGGGTTAGGGTTAATTAAGAGCCATCAATAAATAATTTCTATGGGATGTCATGTGCCATGTGATATCTTTGTCAAACATTATATTACATTACGATCATCTGGCAGACGCTTTTATCCAAAGCGACTTACATTACCACCCTTCGCAGAGAGGGAAGCAACTGAGGGTTCGGTGCCTTGCTCAGGGGCACCTCAGCAGGGGCTCAAACCGACGACCCTCCGGTTCCCAAGCGGAAGCACTACCCACTGAGCCACTGCCGCCCACATAGCACAAACACCACACTCGTAGGCTAACTTAAACCCATTTATATAATAATATCTGTAGCTGAATAACCCTAGTAAGGCTAATTTTGCACGTTTTTAATTGGTAGAGTGAACTCTTCCCCATTCCCATTGGAAAACACTACACTGGAACACTGTGAAGTATCCACCTGAGGAGTTTCCAGATGTTTATTATCATCTGATTAACACTGTCCAGCTACACAGGGGAGTAGGAGAATGATTTTCTTAGTTTTTCTGTCATATTAGTGGGCTGCTTCCCTGATCCTGTCTCTTTGACCACTCAGTATGAAGCCTAAATAGAGATATGTGTATCACAACAGTAGTGTCGTGATATTGTAAGGGTAAAAATGTTGATGCTTGATTCACACAAATATTTGACAATTTAATACTGTCCAGGTGAACCATAGAGTTTCAGGAAACATTTTTTGGTGATCCAAATTCTTGAGTGTTCAACAGGGAGAAACACAGCATTAAAACTGTAAAACCATTAAATATGGTAGAAGGATGCAAAACAGCTGTGATGTCAATCCCTAACCCTCTAGAAACGTTTGTAGTACATTACTCTGTTCTGGCTGGTGATATAGGCTATGTTAAGTTAACTACAAACTCATGACACTTTGCTTTTCATTTTGGATGTAACGTAAAACAAATGATGGCCTGGGAAAAATTATTAATACCCGATAGAAGAGATAATAGATAGTTGTATTGTAATGTTATTACAAGCAGACTATTTTCTTTAATTAATATCACAGGTGTCTCGAGCCGATATACATGAAGGAAAGTTCCCACGTGCTGTGCAGGATCACAAAAGACTGAACGTGTATCTAAATAATTTGTTACATTTGGGTCCCATTTTGGAGCTTGATTGGTATGTGTAGAATCACAAGAGTCAAATATTAGCAAGAGATTCCAAGGACTCAACAGGCACATGCACTGATTGTGCTCTGGTAAACACGAAGAAGTGGAAAATATTAGAACAGCAAACCAACCAAACCAGCCAAACCACTCAGAAGGTAAGCATTTGATTCGGGATTTGATAATTAATATTGAATGTAAACTGGAACAAAAAATCTGAACATTGAGTACTGAAGAGATTTCATAAGGGTGGCTCAACAAATGAAACAATTATATAGAACTATTCAAGAAATGAGAGATTAATGTGAAGTACAGTTTTCTCCCTTTATATAAAATGATGTTATGAAATGCTAAAAGACTTAAAAAGACTGAAAATAATCTCAAAAAACTATCATGGATAAATGAAGGTTTAAGAAATGGCTATAAGGCTGGATCTCTATTTGAGGGGTGTAATCTTGGTCTTTACAGCCTGTTCTGTCCTCAGTAACTCCTCCATCTAGAAACACTGGCATAGCACATGTCACAGACCTTTTCATGACCTCCTACTCCATAGCCACCATTCACTCGGTCTACCCTCACTTCCTCTTTGTGTCTCTATCCACTCCCTCCTTCAGTCCCTGTATTCAGCTCTTTAATATTTCAGTAGGTTTTAACACGGATGAACTCTCTGAGGTTAAGGTTTTCCTTTTAAAAGTCTGTGTGTGTGTATGTGTGTGTGTGTGTGTGTGTGTGTTTGCTGGTCACACATGGTATATGAGGAGCAGTCAAATTGTAATTATGACAGATTTCAGCTCCGGTGGCCAACACACGATTGATAATAGATAATAAGAGAGAGAGAGAGAGAGAGAGAGAGAGAGAGAGAGAGAGAGAGAGAGAGAGAGATATGTGGTCCTCAGGGGATGACACTTGATTCAAATTTCCACATGATAGTTTGGGCCTCAATTAGGCATTTTGTAAGTTATTGTGGATAACCACTTACCCCTCGTGGAGGAATGTTGTCATTTCTGATGAACCTCTGGACTTTCTCTGTCTCTGGATCACCTTTATCATCCCTGAATTTCATTGTGTACCCAAGACAGAGGGACTATTGCAATAAAGTTGACTGTGCACACCCATGCTCCATAAAAGATGAGCTCTTTCTTTTTAATATCACCACCCAGCCAAATTATCAACTTTGTCCACAAGATGACATTATAGTTGACATTCATGGTCCTTAGAAAATGGATTTTAATGTTTTCCCGAACATTTCACTTGTACACAGCACACACAAGACAGCTCCAAATCTAATGGCCAATTTACCAAGAAATGTACTGGCCATGACATATTCATGCACCCCAGAGAATGAACCATTTTCATTTTGAAAACCCCTTGAGCTTTCCTCCATCCAAGCAAAATGCCTCCAATAGACACACAAACTAAAAAATGTACAATGTAAAAGGAAGATCACAGAATTTCCTGAGCACATGTATGCTTCCCTGAGGATGTGCCTTGATTCTAATGACCCTGTGGCCATTTCTGCAGTGCCACCTCTAGGACAGGCTGTTTTTCCTTAAGTGCATTAAATGCCAGTATGTTTTGCAAACACTTCAAGGAAATAAAAAGTGGGATTTTGTGTCGACTTTCTCCAACTCTACACATTTAAATGTAACAAGCTGACTTATGGTGGCCTTTCTAGTGTGTTTGTTTGTGTGTGTGCGCTCATGTGCACGAGTGTTGTGTGTCAAACTATCTATGCATTGACATGTTGACATTATTGTTGTTTCTATTTAAGTGCTGACGACAACCTGACCTAAATCTTAGTCCCTGAGAGGCTTGTACAGGTGCATTGTGGGAAAATTAAACCCTCTCAACAACTGACCCTGTCACACCTTTCTGTCACTCCTCAGGAAGTAAATTTGTGCGCTTATGTGTGTGTATGTGTGTGTGTTTCCCCAGTGGTTATTCTTTGTTACATTTTGTTGCTGACTTCTGTTTCAGGTGTATACCCCTGCATCTATGATGAAAACCAAACTTTACTTTCTTTAAAACTGAAAAATTGACAACAAATTGGCAAGGAAGATAAATATGAAGTGGGACCAAATATATTGTGTGTTTACTTTTACCCAGTGGCGGGTAACGTAAAGGTAATGTTTGCTAACTCTGCATAGCTCTGCCTCTCAATAGTGCGTATCCAATCAAAAGATGTGTATGTGCTGACCTTATCGTACACCTGCTAGCTGGCCCGTACTAGCCAACTCGAAATCTGATTGGTTAACGCCACAGTTTCGTTTGCATTGACTTTAAGCTACAGGCGGCCACACTGTTCATTCTGAAGGCCTAAGGGCAGATTTCATGGACCCTGGCAATACATTAAGGCTGAAATATGATTGGATAAAAGCTCTAACATAAAGCCCAGCCCCCTCCAAATCTCGTTTTGAGGCTGGAAACAGCGCCACCAAGACGGAAGCTATGAAATGAAGAGAATAGACTATGGGGAATAATTTAATACATATTTGTGAAAAAAAATATCAAAATTGAATTTATATTCTGATGATGTTTAGTCCAGCAGAAAAGGCCTTGCTGGCCTTTTACGGCCCGCCACTGCCATTACCATTGGTTGGATTCACAGCTTTTATTTTGGTAAAAGTACAAAGTATTAAGAAATAAACAGTAAAACATTTTCAAGGATCTGATATAAAAGTAACTTTTTATTGTCTTTACCTATCTATCCTATACAGGGCCAAAGGGGGGTTGGGACATTTGTATTTATTTTTTATTTTTTATTAACTTATTTTATTCATCAGTAGATATATATTTTTTCCCCCATTTGATTGTGTGTTTATGCTGTTGTATTTTGTTTTATCACATATGAATGTTCCATGAAGGATTGTCACAGATTTGGTAGTACTCTGTACAATGACAATAAAGGCATTCTATTCTATTTTATTCTATGTAGTTTCCAGTCCACCTAAGGTGATGTGTTCGGAGGTGGGAAGAAATCCACGCAGGCACAGGGAGAGCATTCACACTCCACACACACGCACATGCACACACGCATGTATATATATATATATATATATATATACAAAGATATTTTGATGTGCTCAGGTGTCTCTCCATCGGGTAGCAGCTCTGAAGCTCTGACACAGCACATGTTCCAGACCTCTCCATGACCTCCTCTTCCATATATAATATTCACTCGCTCCTCTCTCTTCCGCTCCGTGTCTTATTGCGTTTGCTCTCCTCCCAGCGGGTCTTTCATTTTTCAGTAGGTTTTAGCAAGGATCAACTCTCTGAGGTTAAGTTGTTCCTTTTAGAGCTCTGTGTGTGTGCGTGTTTGCTCAGTACACCAGGTTGTCCCAGAGGTTAGGTCGAGTGTTTTGGAAATCAGTAGGAGGGGGGGGGGGGGTTACTGTTACTGCCTATGTGTGTGTTTTTGTGTTCTCTTTCAGACTAACCATTTGAGGAACACGGAAAACAAGCAAAAATTGTACCAAATATTACACAAACAACCCACAAGCTCAGGGGTGGGTAAACTTTTTGCCTCAGGGGCCATAATGACTTTTAAATTTGACAGATGGGCTAGTGTGAACTTACATAATGACCTGTAAAAGCAATTGCATACATTACCCAAGTGCTCACTGAATGCACCTTTTGCTCTTTCTTCCTTTTATTTTTATATGATTTCTGTATTGCCAACATGTACAGCATTATTATTAGGAGGAATACGGTGACGTTGTTAATGTGAACAGAATGGCAAGTTGTTGGTGTAAATCACGGCCCCCCCCCCCCCCCCCCCCCCCCCCGACACACACACAGACACACACCGGAGTTGGCACCGGTGTGTGTGTGTGGGGGGGGGGAGTTTGAACATGCTGTGGGTGTAAGAGGCAGAGCAATAAAGGCAGTTTCATACCAGATGCAAACTCGTCATTCAAAAAATACACAACGCAGGTTACAGTGGTGCTGTGACCCGGATAAAGCTTCATGTTGGTCGCCGATCAACACCTCCTCGAAACCGGTGGACCAGCATACATATAATTCTAGGAAATTGTTCATGAATGTACCGTAATTTCCAGACTGTAAGCCGCTACTTTTTCTCACACGCTTTGAACCCTGCGGCCTATACAATGATGCAGCTAATCTATAGATTTTTACGAGCTAGCGGCCACCAGGGGGCGCTCTAGCAGGAAGCGCAAGAGCGAGACTGACAGGTGCAAGAGATAATACGCCGAGGAAGACGCTACCGTAGTTTGATCGTTTTGAACAGACATTTTGCACATCATGCACACACAATTACACACGAAGAAATGCATATGATGCAGCTTTTAAGTTAAAGGCAATCGATCTAGCTGTCGAAGTAGGAAATAGAGCTGCTGCACGTAAGCTTGGCATCAATGAATCGATGGTGAGACATTGGAAATGGCAGCGTGAAGAACTGACTCAATGCAAAAAGACGACAAAAGCATTCAGAGGTAACAACACCAGGACACCTGCGGCTTATAGACAGTTGCGGCCTATTTATGTACAAAGTTTTTTTTCTTTTAAAATTTAGTTGTTGCGGCTTATATTCAGGTGCGCTCAATAGTTCGGAAATTACGGTAATAGTATTTGTATTATAGTGTATATAGGTGTTTTCTCTTCTTTTCTATTTCTATTTTCTCTTCTTTTCTATATCTATTTATCTCCTTGACTGAAATGGATAGCTTTGGAGCTGGAGAGTTTTCACACCCTAATTAGTGTTGGTCGGGTAGAGGTTTAGTGGGGGCGCCTATCCCTTTCCTAGAGCTTAGTTCCACTGAAGGTAGTAGTGTAGGAGGCAGTAGTGTAGGCAGTATAGGGAGGCAGTAGTCGAGTGGGTAGAGCTTCTGCTTAAGAACCGGAGGGTTGCCGGTTCGAGTCCCTGCCGAGCAAGGCACCGAACCCTCAATTGCTCCACCCTCTGCGAAGGGTGGTAATATGATGTAATGTAAGTCGCTTTGGATAAAAGCGTCCGCCAAATGACCGTAATGTAATGTAATGTAATGTAGGGATGGCAGTACACGCCACACACTGCACACACACAGGGTGATAGTTCCTCCACTCACCAGTCTTCTTACACGTCCACCCCCTTTGATACAGATGATGTTCTGGATCAGATGGGTAACATTGTGCAGCAAATAGGTCAACAGCTAGCAGATAGCATTCTCACACACTTGAGTAGGCCTAGTACAGCTACAGGTGTATCTGCTTCTAGTGCACATAGTGACAGTCATACTCCAGCTCAGAACTCTGTGACAAATGCATCTCAGCTTCACTTAGTGAGTCAGAGGAAAGTGAGGGATCCACCTACTTTTAGAGATGACAAGTCAGATTCTGTTACACTTGAGGAATGGATTGAGCTTATGCAAACTTTCATAAGGAAGGGAGGCTTGACGACTGATGTACAGGGAGATTCTCATTCACTTACGAGGCAAGGCCAAGGATGTTGTCAAAGTGGGCATAAAATCTAGTGGTGTTTACATCAGGAGCAACCCAGACTTAATATACAGCCTTTTGAGGAAACATTTCAGCTGTCAGCAGTTTTCACCTCTCCCTCTGCAAGACTTTTACACCACCCTGCCTGAGTCGCAGGAAGACCCCTATAATTACTGGCTACGCCTTAACCATGCTGCTGATGTTGCTGCAGAGTGTCTAAAAGAGCAGGGTAAGCAATGTGACAGCCTGTCCATTGAGCTCATGCACATGTTTATTAGGAGTTGCCCAAATCTGGATCTAGCTCTAACCTTTTGATCTAAAACCATCGACAAGTGGACTGCCTCTGAGGTGCAAGAAATCTTAAATGAGCACCACTTTGAGAAATTTATCAAAGCAGCAGGAAAAAGGTTGGATAAGACTATATTAGAGAAGGTGGTGGCTGTGAACAAGATAGAGGTGAACGCTAGCGCAGGCCCCGCACAAAACATTCAGTCTGTGCCTCAGCCCACTACCACGGATCACTCTGCTCTGGAAAGAATGATTGGAATGCTGGAGAAAGTTCTCATGGCCAGTCAGTCCAGACCCAGTAGAAAGACGAGTGGTATGTCTCGTATTCTAGGCCTTAATGACAAGCGATGTTTAGTCTATAGGGAGACTACTCACACTTCTTTCTCACACTGCAAAGACAACAGACTGTGTTTTCATTGTTTCTCTCCTGACCGTCCAAGGAGCAGATGTACACAGGAAAGGAGGAATGACACCGACTAGCCAGCCATTAAACTAACCCATCTGCGTGAAGGGGAGGACCACGTAGCTCTTGAGAGTGAGCCTCCCACCTCCTGTTTTGAAGCTTTTTCAGACTATGACTCTTTAAGTCAATTGTACAGTAGTGATATTTCTGAGGACAAGACAGTCATTTTTTAGAGTGTTCAGACAGTTCCAAAGTGAGATGGTTTTGTTTTATCAGTTTCAATTGAGAATGGAACCACAATTAAAGCTGTCATTGATAGTGGATCAATGGCATGTACTCTCAGGGAGTCTGCTGAAGCGAGTTTGTTAAGGTGTATTCCTGATTTGATGAAACAGTCAGCTCGAGACATTGTTATTGTTGGCTGTGGGGGTCACCGTGTCAGTCCAACAGCGATCAAGTTACAGTGTATGGTTGTTCTATGGTGGTCCCCACTTTAGTTGTGCCAGGTCAGACTGAGGAGATGATCTTGGGCACAAACGTCATCAAGAGACTCTTGACGCAGCTGAGAGAGACCAGCAGTTATTGGAGACTCAGGTCCATGCCCAGCCGTAGCCAGAGTAATGAGTGCTGTGACTTTTTGTCCCTTTTCTACAATACTGAGAGGTGAATGGGTGAGTCTGTGCAATGGGAAGTAGGCACTGTAAAGCTCCAGAGAGGTGTGACATTACAGCCGCAAACAGAGCATTTGGGGATTGGGGAAAGCTACATGTGTCTTCAGTCCTGTCTGTGGGTAGCACAGTCATTTTTGAACCGACAAAGTAAAGTCAAGGTCAAGACTGAAGACTGGTTGGTAGGGTAATCACATTGCTATGGGGAGATGGATCCATCCCAATGAAAGTCACCAATCCAACTAACAGAAGAGTTTTGTTGAAAAGAAACACAAAGATAGCTGATGTGTCACCTTGTATTGCTGTGGAAGACCTGTCACAGGCCGAACCGATCAAATCCAATGTACTGTGTACTGAGAACGGCCCCCTTCAGCACCCAGATCTAGTGAGATTAAAAGTGTTCTGTGCAGTCTGAATCTTACTGACATTGACTTAGAGTCTTGTGAGGTGTCAGTGAGGTGGAAAGACAAGCTTTTACGCCTCATTGAGAAATATGAGTCCATCTTCTCAAGAGACAAAATGGATTGTGGCGAGGCTAGAGACTTTGTCCATCGCATTAATCTGACTGATCACAACCCTTCCGGTTGCCATACAGGCGGATTCCACCGAGCCAGTATGCTAAGCTAAGAACAGCCTTGAATGACATGGAGGAGAAAGGAATCATTTGCAAGTCACACAGTGATTATGCCTCTCTCGTTGTATTGGCGGCAGTAGCTCAGTCCAGGCCGGCAGTAGCTCAGTCCATAGGGTTTCAGCTTGGGAACCGGAGGGTCTCCGGTTCCAGTCCCGTATGGACCAAGTAAGTGGACTGGTAGCTGGTGAGTTGCCAATTTGCCTCCAGGGCACTGCCGAGGTGCACTTGAGCAAGGCACCGAACCCCCAACTGCTCCATGGGCGCCGTATAATGGCTGCCCTGAACCCCCTCTTTAATGCATGTGTTCGTACGTGTGATATGTAAGAGGGGGTGCAAGACAAATTTCAATTGTGTGTGATTTGATTGTGAATTGCATGTAATATGACAATAAAAGTATCTTAATCTTAATCATTTTAATTGGTTTGGAAAAAGAATGGTGACTTAAGGATCTGTACTGACTTCAGATCTGAATGCGCGGACCGTCAGAGATGCCCATCCATTGCCTCACCAGTCAGATGTGTTAGCTGCTCTTGGTGGCAACGTCTTCTTCTCCACCATGGATCTGACGTCAGGCTATTACAATGTGCCTCTCCAGGAAGAGCACAAGAAATACACAGCTTTCTCTTCTCCCTTTGGCTTGCATGAATACAACCTGCTACCTCAGGGTCTTTCCAACAGTCCGGCTACGTTCATGAGGATGATGATGTCCATCTTTGGAGATTTGAATTTCAGCAGTTCAACAGTCCCTTCTGTCCAGTCATTGCTTGAAGTTGGCCCCCAAGAAATGTTTTTTCTTGAGACGATCTGATAAGTTCCTTGGCCACATCATTAGTGAGAAAGGCATTCAGACTGACTCAGATAAAGGCAAGACCAGCGAGATCAGTCCAGAATGTCCAGAATGTCAACCTCATCGAAGCCGACGGACAGACACCTTGTCCAAAAATGATCAGGTCCTTCCTTGGTATGGTGCTGTATTACCAACACTTCATTGAGGGATGCTCAGCAAAGGCCAAGCCACTCTTCTGATTGACGGCAAGGTCCAACAAACAGACTGAGAGAAGGGGGAGGAAGCCTCGGAAGAAGATGAGCTATGCTAAGCTTGCTCCCACTGACTGGACACTGGCATGTCAAACCGCTTTTGAAACATTAAATCAGAGCTTCTTCAGAGTGTGACCTTGGCCCACCAAGCTTTTGACCAGCCGTTCATTTTGGCCGTAGATGCGTCCTTTGACGGTGTTGGGGCCGTTCTATCTCAAGTCCCTCCTGGGGAAGAGGTGGCAAGGCCAGTCGCCTTTGCCAGTAGGACACTCTCTCACTCACGGCTGAATTACCTTGCTCATAGACTGGAATTCTTTGCATTGAAATGGGCTGTATGCAAAAATTTCAGCCATTGGCTAAAAGGGCGTCACTTTACAGCTTGGACGGATAACAACCCATTGACGTACATCATGACGAAGCCCAGATTGGATGCTTGCGAGCAGCGATGGGTGGCTAAACTTGGGTGGCTAAACTTGCCACCCATCAAGCACCCGTCTTACAGCTTTGACTTGAAGTATGTCCCCAGCCCCAAGAATGTTGTTGCTGATGCTTTGAGCAGAGAGCCGTTCCTCCAGTCATGCATAAGTCACCGTCTTGTCACAGAGCCATACACGTCTCTCCTGAGGAATGTCAGTGATGTTGTCGATGACACTGTCCAGCAAGCCTTCAAGTATACCACTAATCATTAGATGGTCCTGAGATCAGGTAGAGACGCACACAACCCACCCAGTCATGAAGCCTTATCTGGTGGGTTCGTCGAAGCTCATGAGATTTCAGCTGTGCTGGACGCACACTCCACCGGTGGCCTGAGTGAAGTCATTGGGGCGAGGCCAGCTGTTCCTCCATTGTCATGTATTGACTCCCCCATTCCTCACAGCTGTCTTGTCAACCACCAAGGGCAAGATGGCACCATCAGCCGTGTCCTTTTCTACATAGAGAGACGTCGAAAGCCATCTAAGAGTAAAAGAGCAGATGAGCCCTCCAGTGTACGTCAGCTCCTAAAGTACTGGGACAAGTTGGCCATTCACGATGGTGTGCTATGCAAGGTGAGAAAACACCACAACATGAACAGACGACTTTCCCTCCTCGTGGTGCCTAATTCCCTCAAAGCGCAGGTGCTCAAGGGGATTCATGATGCAGCTGGTCATCAAGGGAAAAGCTAAACACTGTCTCTAGTGAGGAAAAGATTCTTCTGGGTTGGCATGAAAAGACACATTGACGATGATGTGAAGAACTGTCATCGCTGTGTTGTTGGGAAGACTGCAATGCATGTGCTCCATTGGAGAGTATGCACACATCAGAGCCGATGGAGTTGGTCTGCATCGACTTTTGGTCTGCATCGACTTTTGGTCTGCGGAGGTCAGCGATGGGAAGTCCATGGATGTATTGGTCAAGGCTGATCACTTTTTTAAGATGGCCCATGCATTCCCATGCAGAAATCAATCTGCCAAGCAAGTAGCTCAAAGACTGTGGAATGACTTCTTCCTTGTTTATGGCTTTCCAAAAAGAATCAAAGACATCAACTCAGATAGAGTGAAGGTAGTTCACAGAAATCTTCTGCTTCCTGTGAACTTCTTACCCATTGATGATGTGCAAGAACTCTATTCTAGCGAGAGGGATGAGGTGGTTCCCGATGTCAGTCCTCCAAATGAGGATAATGGCAGAGGTGACCAAACAGCGCACTGGGTGCTTACTAACTCGGATGACTTTGAGGAGGTGGATCATCATATTTCCAACACAGGATTACATGAGCTGTCTGATTGTGTGTTGGAACCAGTTGACTCAGTTAGTGGTGTCGCTGATGAAGAGAGAACTCAAAACAGTAATGTTCTTCCTGCGCGTAATGACTTTGTTCCACATGATGCTGAGGTCCAACCGGTGGTGACCACTCATGAAGACACTATAACAGATGAGCCTGCTGTATGCACGCAACCCCAAGGCTTTGGGGACACAGTTGTTCAAACCAGGTGTGGCAGAGGTATCAACCCACCTGAGAGACTCATTTGTGAGATGAATGAACAAGTTCTTCACATTTCAGAGTCCACAGTAGAGTCTTTTATTTCTCTAGTTAAAAGTTTGTTTTAAGTGTGAGCATTAAGTACCAAATGTTGTCCTAGTCAGTCTAACAGTCGATGGTAGTAGGTTTAAGACATAAACATAGAGACAAAGACAGAGTAAGAGCAGAATTTGAGGTGTAGCAGACATCTCTAGTCTTCTTTCAGTCTGGGGTAAGGCACCATCCCATTCTTAAGTACTCCCTAGTTGGAGGATTTCTTGATTGCTTTTGATACTCTTGTGAAGTTGTAGTTTCTTCTTTCTCTTCTTGAAACAGTTTTGTGACTGGAAGTTTTTTTCCTTTTTTTCTTTTTGGGGTTTCTTTTTGGTATGTCTCCATTTTGGCAGGATTTAAGGGGGGTGTATGTAACAGGTTAATCAGTTACGATAATAAATTAAGTCATATTGATATATATATATTGTTAAATCCTGTGGAAATGGGTGAGGGCTTTTATTTTGGAAGTTAGGGGGTTGTGGGTAGCCTGTGGCAGAATCAATGTCTTCTGTCTGCAGGTAAGTTGGGTAGAAATGTGGTCCGCAAAAAAATATCATTAAATTAAATTTTTGTTGTATTAATATTTATCGTGTTTAGGCGGACCAAATTTTATTGTTGTTCCCGACTTTGTTACCTCCAGACTGGATTACTGTAATGTTCTCTTCTCAGGTTTGAACTCCTCTACCCTTAAGAAAATGCTGCTTGTTCAAAACACTGCAATAAGACTACCAACGAAAACCCGGAGAGATTTGACCATATTACACCAGTTCTAGCGTTGCTACACTGGCTTCCTGTCAGTGCCAGGGCCGCCTTTAAGGTATTACTTCTTACTTATAAAATACTACATGACCTAATCCCTTTGTATCTATCTAACCTTTTCCAGGTACCCCCCCAGTCCGACCTTTAAGATCTCAGCAGGCAGGCCTGCTTGTCATTCCGAAGTTCAAGACAAAAACCTTTGAAAATAGAGCATTTTTGTATTGCGCTCATTTGCTCTGAAATGCACTTGAAGTACCCGTTAATCCCATCTTCCTCCCCACTTGGCCTCCCTTCTGCCTGACCCTTCTGACCTTCTGCTCTGCCGGGCTGCCCCCGCCCCCCTGCCCCCTTCCCCCTGCAACATCCTCAGCTACCTGCATGGATCGCTGTATTTAGAGCTACGTTTTTCTGTGCTTAACCTTTCTGCTCATCTCTCTCTTCCCCCCCCTCTCTCTCTCCCTCCCTCATCCCTGTCCTGCATGCTATTCCCCAATCCATGACTTTTATGTGTTTTAGCCTGCATGCCTTTGTACCTCTGTATAATCCCACTGGAAGTGCCTATTGCACACCCAGCAATTTGTGGAGAGGTAATCTCTCATGGAATTGCTAGGTTTCTTCCTTTTTTCCTTATCCATCTAGGTTTTCTCTGGAGGTTTTCCTCATCTTCCTTGAGCGCTTTGGGCTGGGTCGGGAATTTTCCTGATCTTGTGGGTCTGAAAAGCCCTTTTAGAGATTGTATGTGATATTGGGCTATACAAATAAACTTGACTTGACAATGTTGTACATTTCGTGCACAAACTGAACTTGCTTCACATTCAGCTCGTTCAGCCAATCTTTGTTGCTCAGCTCAGGAAAATTATCAGCTTCCCGATTGACTCCAAAGTTGAGCTAATCTCCCGTTTGAGCACCCACACTCGTAGACACCCTAAACTCAACCAACGGACATTTGAGTGGTAAAGCAGGTCCTGGTGATCAGCATCAGTTTCCTCAAGGAACTTAATAAACGGACGATGCTGAAGTCCCCTTGCTTGCATGCTGTTGACGAGCTTTACGACTGGCTTCACTACATAATAATACACAGGGCTTCCTCATGGATTATGCAATGTAGGAAAATTACATCCAGCTCAGAGTTTTCCTCTTTTCACCTTATCCTGGATCCGTTTAAGCAGGCTGGTATTTTTTCCTCCAGTGATCCATCCATATTTGTACCAATATTCGAAGGACCACATTAAAAAGCGCAACGGGCGGCATGTGGCCCCCGGGCGGTAGTGTGCCACCTTTGCTCTTGCTTGTTTGTACTCTACCATTCTAATGTGTGCTGGATAAGCTGGGGCTCTGTGCTGCAGCGGTTATATTCCCCAAGATTGGAAATCGACTGCTTTTTGGACGAGAAGGGTCCCTCTTTGTGTGAGGGATCCTCTAGGGTTGACAGACTTTGCTTTTTTAGTCGATCTTCCAGATCATCTTAACAAACTGACAACAAGAGCCTACAGGCAACGATCAGCTTGTACCACAGCTTTATGCACACATGAAAGCATTCTTTGTGAAGCCTTGACACAACTACACAACTTCAATGTTTGTTGCCTAAAATCAAATTTACACCCATTATCAGTTGTGTGTGTATACACATGGACCTGTGTATTAGTCTGTCCCTCCACTTCTTCACTTTGTGGCTAATCCAAATTGACAGACACGACAAAATGAAATGATGAGTTATAATCATCAGTTAGTGCAAAAGCAACAGGAATGACTTACTTTACTTTTTACAAATTACTAATCTAATCATCTGCTCTTCCATAGGGAGCTAACGGATCCCCCTGTGGCCATTCTCATCCCTCCATCTGAGAACTCTCTCCCCAGTTTGATTTTCCAGTTAACAAGCATTAGCTCCGTTGTATTTCAACGCAGCTCATCAGTTCAGTGACATCAGTCCCGGTTTGTCTACCAATCAAACACGTAATAATGCCCCTTTCACGCATGTAGATCGTGGCATAATGTTTGGTTCATTTCCTGGACAAAGCATGGGCACGGTTGGGGAAGTGACACGTTTGACTGACAGGTGCACAGCACACATAGAACAGCGAATGACTAATTGACTAATGAAAGTCACATCAAATAAAGAATGCTGCCAGGAATCAAATGATGAATGCCCAAATCAAGTAATGACATCAGGACACCTAGTACTTGAATACAGACATACACCTGCAAATTAAAGATATTTCATTCATGTGGAGGTTTGCTTTTTGACCAAGAGTAGACTTTTATTATTTGATGACTTTTTCTTATTTGACTGAACAACTGTGTTCATTGTTTAATGGTTGTCTTTTTTATGTGTGAGATGTAGTTATTTGTTCTGCGAAGCATGAGCATTCATCATTTGGATCTGTCACATGTTATATTCCATACCTTTTAGAGTATATAACTTCAGCTGTGTCTACAACAAGTATTACACTCAAGCGTTTTATTTTGCCTTTATGAAAACTTTGGGTTCTATTTGTTGAAACAGTAACATAACAGCGACACAACAGTGAGACTCAAATAAAATGTCATTATATGAAGGAAACAGAAAAAAGAAGAAGAGTGGAAGTGACAGTGGTCATTTGTGTACTTGTGAAGCTACAGTCGCTATGATACTTTGTTTGCTTTTAATTTTCTAAAACAGTTTTTCAATGCAGCCTAGTAAAAAAGTATGGAGGTATAGAAAATAAACACTCATTTAGGATCCAGATTCACAGCAGGATGTTATCAAGTGATCCTCGCACAAAGGGTCATCTCGGCACACTACTTCAAATCCATTGTTTTTGAAGTTTCGTGACTCACAAAATCACCACAGAAAGAACAAAATCCTAACTTTCTGTCTGTGCTGGTGGAGTAAAACTCCCCCACTGAAGTCACATCTAACTGACTCATAAAGGCTTTCTTCCTACACTCAGGTCAGATATTAGTGCATGCGTGCGTGCAATTTATCTGTGTTGACAGGATCATCTTTGTGTGAATGACGTGTTCTGTGTCCTGTCCCTTCCTTTAAAACAAGCATGTGCTCTTTACCTTCCCAAAACTTGAATGATAGGAAAGGTGCATCAATGTGCAGAATAAATGCTGATTGATGATCAACAGCAATCTAAATGTCTATTGCCTTCAGGTTTTGTCACCGCCATGGAGATGTGCACAATGCTGTTAGTGAATACAATATTAAATATATGTGTTAACTGAAGAAACATTGTACTGTAATGGTTGTTGTTGTTGTGTGTGTGTTTGTGTTATCATGTCAATCATCATGATTTTCAGACAGTGAGAAATGTTTTACAGTAAATATTAGTTATGTTGTAATGGAGTTACAGAGTTACTACAGTTGCCTGCTGGAGAGGAACACGCACAGATAAAATGGGCCTAAATCCCAAACCTAAATCATGGAGAGCTGCAGACGCTCGTCTGTTTGAGGGAAACCCTGTTTACTCACACAACAGAGACTCAAGTCCTCAGGTAAACCTGGAGGAGATTGAATACAAGTGCAAAGCAGTGTGTCTTGTCTTGTCATGTTTTCATGGCTCAACATCCAGTTAGAGCCACACAGCACTGTGTTCTTCTCTGAGTGAAATGAAGCTAGATTTTTTTTATCAAAAAGTAAAGAAGTATCCCAACTAACTATTCGTTTTTCACTGTACTGGGGAAGCTTTCCCCATAGGTTTACATTTTACGTTTACATACTAGGTAGCTGAGCGCACACATAGTCATACACACTTTGTGTCTTACATCTATTCTGAGCAGTAAGTGAGAATTCAGCAGCTGGGAGCAGTTGAAGTACAGACAAAGGCTCACAACACTGTAAAATGTATGTGTTAGAAATCAACCAAAGGCTTGGTGCACATAGAGTCATAGAGTTGCCACTCACCTAAAATACCACAGCAAGAACAGTCCTGCAGCATTTTCTATATTTTGGTACACATTGTTTCATACATACACCAGGTCCTCACAGTGGAGGTGAGAATAAGAAAAGAAGTGAATAATCACAAAGGAGTTACAGTCACAGTAGTCAGGGCCACTGACTGACTGCAATGCTTTGTTTAAATGATCTGTGTGAAATCACTATTAAACATTTCATTCGAATACAAAAACAAATAAAGCTAAAATGCAAAAATGAATGACTTTGTATTAATACAATGATAAACTTACATTTACTGTGCATCTACTGTAACATCAATTAATATAGAAAAGTAACAAACAAAAGTCAGGTGAAAGTTACTGACCCAGAATGCAAAAAAATATGACATTTAAGTTTCATGAAAACAAAAATGATGTGCTACAGCAATGGCTGTGGCTGAAACACATGAACTCAATAATAAAGAGTGGAGTCCACATACTTTTGGCCATATCAAGTCTTAATTTAATTTGCCGAGTGTAGAAAATGACCACTGTTTAGAAGAAAATGTTTATTACTTTTCTAATCTTTTGTTGTTTGCGGTGTAAAATTTACATAAATGAACCAAAAGGTTGATGCTTGTCAGTCATTGAATTTTGAAATAATATTATTAAATATTTGTCTATTATCATAAAATTGTGTGATCTGTCATCCCTTACTTTCACATTCCTTTTATTTCTGTTGTTTGAAAATGTATTTATTCTACCTTCTACAAATCTAACATAAGTTATTTAGAGTGCTCGGCCTCATGGCTGTGCAATTACAAAAACGTTTTGGTTACATGTTATATGAATATGAATGCATCCTGTAGGAAAAGACTTGATGATCACTTCTATCTGTTTGCAAGCTTAAAGACTCATTAGATTGGCAGCAGCAAATCAGTCAGGAGGTGTAATCTCAGATGAATTTGTCTGGAGGCCAAGCATCATATCATATCATATGGTGTGGCAGACTTTAGTATAGGTCAAAACATTTGCTTTGGCCCTCCAGCAAGGAGGCCCCCAGCAAAGATGGCCTCCAGCAGCTATCAATAAAAAAAATGTTTTGAGAGGGTATTATATCGTCTTGGTCCAATTTTGAATTTTGATTGCATGAGTGCAAAATACAGTCTACAAGCTAAACCAAGCCATTATCAGAATTGGAATCCTTATACAGTAAATCCTCATAAGTGACTACACACTTGTCCTTCTCTCTCTCTCTCTCTCTCTCTCTCTCTCTCTCTCTCTGTCTCTCTCTCTGTCTGTGTCTCTCTCTGTTTCTCTCCGTGTCTCTCTCCCTCTGTTTCTCTTTCTCTCTCCCTCTCTTTTGTTAGTGGCTTGCGTATTCATGCTGCCGTTCCTCCTGAACAGCAGCTGTGAGCTTCGTAGCTCTTCCTCCTCCAGCAAGTGCGACAGGTAAACTCCTGAGACGAGACTAATGCAACTGCTTTTAATATTCAAAAACTTGCTTTATTTTGTAAACACAACTGCAGCTGATAGATAGTTATAGCTTTATATTGGACATTTCACACCTCTCCTCTTCATCACATTCTCTCTTCCTTTGTGTTTCCCATTTGATTGACAAACAGAAGTAAGTGTCCATTTGGGAAAAGTGTCACATAATGTAATGTACGGTCATCTTTAGTCCTCTCTCTCTGTATCTCACACACACATACACGCACATGCATACTACATTTATTCACCAACATCTATGGTGATGAACACAACACAAACATACATACACATTGAAATGTATGAATTTACACCAACAAACATATTTTCTGATCCATGTATCATTCAGGAAAGAAAAGATTTCCTCCCTTCTGCCTTGCGGCCCTCTCTCTCTCTCTCTCTCTCTCTCTCTCTCTCTCTCTCTCTCTCTCTCTCACACACACACGCACTCTCTCCTTTTATTCCTTCTTGGTGACATCAGCCCCAAATCATTAATTTTAATGACCATTAATACACCATAATACACCAGAGCATGCACACACACATCCACACGGCAACAGGCGCCATAGATCCTGGAGAGCAATTATAGCCTGCACTTTGTTTATTATCTGTTACTACAGGCAAGGGACTGTGTGTGTGTGTGCGTGTGTGTGTGTGTGTGTGTGTGTGTGTGAGTGTGTGTGTGTGTGTGTGTGTGTGTGTGTGTGTGTGTGTGTGTGTGTGTGCGTGTGTGTGTGTGCGCGCGTGTGCGTGAATGTGCCTCTGCTTTCCATCCAGCATTGGCATCTTTTGTCCTGTTTGACCACAATTACAAACAAAGGCAGTGAACACAGAGAACATGGAAGAGTCTGTGTATATCTTTGTGATCCTAAAAAAAACATTTAGATTCATGATCAATAACGGTCGGTCATACAAGATAAGATATGATCCAGTCAGCTGGACAATTCTGACTGTGAAAGAGCAAGCATGCTGATTTATATGTTCTTATTCTTATTTATGGTCTATTCGAAAACTTTTTAAATAACATATTGATCCACTTCTACTTCTAGAGCCCTAAGGAACAGTCACTCCATGCCAGTACAGGGAGCTAAAAAGGCATTCAAGCCACAGCTGCAATGGCTCTAGTTTATTTACTTGTAAAAAAAAAGGCAAATAAATTGAGGTCTTCACAGGAGGATAGGTTTGTCAATATTTCTTATACCTAAGTCTTAGTGGATCTAATCAGATCCGACTGGACTCTCATGTGGTTGGAAAGATTCCCTGATTACTGCTGGTACTAAAGTTCTCAATGCTGTTGCACTGATCCGGAAAGCCTGAAAGCCTGAACCAAACCAAAATTGTTTTACAATAAGTACTCTGCACCATGTCTGACATGTCTGAATGACTCCATTTTGACTTTCTCTACTACCACAGCACACAACTCCCTGATTTTATGTATGTCTCTTGTCCCATGAGGTGGCTGGAGGTGCATCCTCCACACACACACACACACACACACACACACACACACACGCACACACACACAAATGCCTGTCATGAGATATGGAGGCGAAGTGCACTGTTCACCATGAACATGTGGACCAGTTGATTTAAGTAAAAAAAAAAAAAAAAAAAGGGTTAAACATGTTTATCTTATATCCCAGTAAGGACAAAACTGTTGAGTGTAAGTGCCAACCTTGCACTCCAAGGGGAGGCATCACAGGTAAACTGTGCATTTGAGTTCTGATCAGTTGTATTACTTTACAACCTATAACAACACTGTCTTGTGCCCTCCTCTACTTTAGCGATTTTTCTTATTCTTTATTTTTGGAATGCCATGCGATCTACCCACAATACCTACCAATCAAAGTATTTGGCACCCCTAGTTTCTAGGGTCTAAGAACAGCAACAAAATAAAGCCTGAATCAATGCCTCTTCAGCCTTGGAAGATGTTTTCAGCCCTTGTTAGTAGGAAACTAGGATCATATTTTTTGTTACCTTTATTTTTATTTTAATCATTCACTAACATGCATTTCTAGATACTATGTTCACTTTTTCCATCTCTTCACACAGTCCTGTATACCAGCACACAGATTGGCAAAGCAGTTAATCTCACACCTCACACCTATTTATAACATCTATAATCTACAACTTTGAATAAACTATGTATCAACAATACAATAAAGTCAATGCTTTTTGCTGCATTTATGTTCTCTCTGATACAAACGTTTGTGCAATTGATACCTTGCCAGGCTCCATGTGTACCACACACTTTTGGAAATGTAAGCTGCTGCTGTGCTCACAAACTGCACGTAAAGCAATGGTAAAAAAAAATGGTCGCTATCGAAAGCAAACACCTGTCCAAGTAAGATCCCATGCCAAGTTCAACCCCTGTGATAATTTCAAAGGAGTTCTTAGATAATTGCAGACATGAAAATACTGCATGACCACCACTTCAATCAATCTACATCAGCCAGTATCACTTTCAGATTTCTATTCTGCAGAGGATTTGCAATGAAATATTACAGAAATGCAGCAGCAACTGAGAAAACAAGAGACTCGAAACAGCACAGGGCAGGGGAGACATAGCTAAATGAGTAACGCAGACAGAAGATAAGTAGGCATCAGAGACAATAAAGTGTCTGAGGTGTCTTAATTTTATCCTGTTCAACAATTAGGTCCCTCATTTTGCACTCGATAGACATGAGAAGACAAACAAGAACTCAGTTGAGACAAAAAATCCATTGTAAATGATGGACTCAGACATATAGATCTATACATATCTCCCCTGTTTCCTCTTGTCTTCTTTCCTTTCCTCCAATCATCTTTCTGCATTTCTCATTTCTTTTCCTCGTGTCTCTAATTGTCCTTCATACTTCCCTCCTGCTCCTACCCTGCCTTACCCCTCACACCTCAGCGTCCTCCTGCTTTTATCACCATGGTTACAGCACAGCCAGTGTTTCACGTTGTCATGGTGACAGAGGGTCGAGGTACAGGTCATATCTGACAAGGCGGAGATAGCATAGTTCTCTGATAATTGTAGGATTCTGTGTATTGGAAAAAGGAGGTTTCTTCTTAATAATGGAACTGAAATGACAGCAACCTTAACTTTTGATAAAACGATGAGTTTTAAATACAAATATGTTTTTTTTTTTAAGTTTAATGATATCCTGACTGTGTGAAAATCACAAGTTTTACAGGGCTAAAATGTGCAGAATTTGAATCAGGCTTGTGACCACTGAGTAATGGCAGGTTAACGCATAAACATAATACAGCAGCAGTGAATGGCTGGCTGTGCAATCGTGAACGTGCAGAACTGGCTGATCAGGACTGAATGATAAGAAATGCTGATACAGCGCCACCAACGGGCCAAATATATCAGCAATGAAGTAATGTAATGTAAACATACTTTCACTTAAATTAAAAAAATATATATATATATGTATATATACATATATATATATATATATACACAGGAGACATGCAACCAAAGACGCATATCTAGGGTCTCCTACAGAATGCGATTAAAATTGTTATCTGTCATCTGCGCCTTTAAAAAAAAAAAAGAAGATATCCCAAGTTTTGTGCTGACTATTGGATCTTTAAGATGAGTTAATATGACCAGTAAAAAGAAGGTCCAAACTTGAGCCACAGCCCAACAACTGGGGCCTACACCACTAAAAATGAACAAGAAGTTGTCAACATGGGGGCATCAAAGCCCAAATTATCAGCCTCCTTGAAATGGGAGCTTAGGGAGGTCCTTAAAATTGAACACCAAGCTGCATTAGGGAATAATTTGGCCATAATCAAAGCTGACTTAAAACAATTGAAAACACAATGGAAGATCACCTGGAAAATCGCTAGGACAGAGACAACAAACCACTACAGCTACACAATGCTGGTAACATACAATCATCTATACTGTGGCCATTCATTTAGTGTAAAACAGATAAATCTGGATCAGCTGGAATACATTCCTGGCAAGGTGAAATTATGCCTTATTCAGCAGCAACTCTCTACATGTGAAATTCTCTACTCTGCCTGTTCAGCTACACAGGAGACATTTCACTCATTTAGCCTGCTTTCTGATCCATGCTAATTAAGGACACATCTGAAGGAAAAGTGGAGTGTAATTGATGTATAATTAGGACTTCATTCATTTAAAAGTCACTGCTGATGTAATCCATCCCAGAGTCCCTCTGTATAACCTGTATACCTGTCCAATTCACATAGGCGAGGATATTTAGATAATGGTAAAATGTTTCTCAGAGGATGTTCATTACCAGTGCTACAGATTCATAGCAGAAGGCAGATATTATTTCACGCTGCTGGGATTACAATTAAAACAGTAATGTTGAGAATAATGCTTAGTATATAGGATATTCAGTCAACCAGAATAGCTCAAGAGTGGCCAGTTTGCCTCTCCGACAGCGTCGACGCTGGAGTGCTTTCCGGTCTGATGCGGAGCAGTTTCCATACCATACTGTGGTACAGTTTGTGAGAATGCTCTCAATGGTACAGCGGTAGAAGTTCACCAGGATCCTGGAACAAAGGTTAGCTTTCTTAAGGCTCCGAAGAAAGTAGAGGCGCTGTTGCGCCTTTTCAACCAGGGTGGAGGAGTTTATGGACCAGGTGAGATCATCGGAGATGTGGATGCCAAGGAACTTGAAGCTGGGCACACGCTCCACTGCAGCTCCATTGATGGAGATGGGGGGGTGTGCATGGCTCCCTGCCCACCTCAAGTCCACGATGATCTCCTTGGTTTTCTTGGTGTTCAGTGCCAGGTTGTTGTCAGCACACCACGTGGTCAGGTGCCGTACTCCTCCCTGTAGGCCGTCTCATCGTCGCCTCTGATCAGGCCTATCACCATGGTGTCATCTGCAAACTTAATTATGGAATTGGAACCATAGATAGGAGCGCAGTCAGGGGTGAATAGGGAGAACAGGAGAGGGCTCAGCACGCAACCTTGTGGCACGCCGGTGTTCAGGGTGATAGTGGAGGAGGAGAGGTTGTCTATCTTAACAGACTGGGGTCTGTAAGAGAGAAAGTCTAGAGTCCAATTGCAGAGGGATGAGTTGATACCAAACTGGCTGAGCTTGGAGATCAACTTGGAGGGGATCACAGTATTGAATGCTGAGCTGAAGTCAATGAACAGCATTCTACATCTGTCATTCTACATCTACATCTGTGTGTAGAAAAGCTCAGATTTGCAAGGTGTTGCCAGGTAGAGTCAAGTGTCTGCTGAATATCGGAAAGATAAGTCACATGACATAATACATACTCTTGCATTTACATACATACCTAAATAGCTATGAACGCATTGCCAGAACCAGCTATGAAATAACTGAGGTCCAGACTGAAAAATAAAAATCAGATATATTTCTGGATAAAGTCAGGTCGAAAATGTCCCCTTCTACTCTATCCAGCTAAACAAGGTGGCTGATGATGTACCTCTTAAAAAATAAAAGATAACCTAACACTATGTATCATAACGATATTGCTGAGAAACTTTAATGAGAACATTATCTAGAGCAGCGGTCTCCAACATTTTTTGGGCCACGGACCGGTTTCATGTAAGACAATAATTTTCACGGACCGGCATTCAAAGGATAAATGAGTAAATAAGTTTGATGATACCACTGGCATGAAAACAAATATAAAGGGCATAAAAAATACAACTCACAATTAGGCTGAATTATCGGGAGCCCTGAGCATGTGTCTCTGCAATGAGCCGGTCCAATCAAGGGTTAATGGGAGACAATGACACCTGAAGTGTCTTCCTTATATCCAGTCTACTCAGTCAGTTTGTTTTGGTCCCTGTCACTGCAGAAAACCCTGCTTCACAAAGACAGGATGTTGGAAATGGAAGCAGGATTTTCAGTGCTTTTTTGCCAATCTCAGGATATTCTGCCTTGATTTTAATCAGGAACACTCCTTCAGTTGATCTTCTTCTGGCACGGACAGGCTCGATTCACTCTTTTAAAAGCAAAGATAGGTGATTGTGAATCAGCACGGAGAATGATGATTCTTAAAAGAAGATCTTTTTCTGCTCATTTTTGTTAGCTTGTGGGCTTCTTTTCTGATGTAAAATATTGTATAACTGAGACGAGCGTTTTGACATTTGTCAAGAGACACAGATGCACATATAGATGGTCACGGTCATTTTTCAAAATAAGACACTCCAGTCTGAATAAAAAACAAAAATTTGGGGATTATCAGTCTTACTGTGTGGCCCGGTACTAAATGTCATTTGTATCCAAACCATTGTTGACGGTCGAATTATTGTCGATTGGATATAACCTGTGTAGACAACATGTGCATGTGAAGATCATTCCCTGCCATTCAAAGGCCCAAAATGTGGCTCAGAGTCAGCATGTCTAATCAAAGGCTCACAGGACTTGAAGCTAATGCATGTTCACTGGAAAATGAAACTAGACTAGGAGAGAGTTCTCAGACGGTTGGATGTGTCTGGCCACAGGGGGATCCATTTAGCCCCCCAATGGAAAGGCCATCCATGTTTTGAAGATAAAGGTAAACTTGAGATTTCTTCTTCTTTCTTGAGGTTGCTATTGCACTGCACTGATGATCATAACTTATGTGGCTGTAAATGTCCGTCTGTTTATGTCATTTCAGGGAACCCTGAAGTGAAGAAGTGGAGTGAAAATGTTCAATAGACAGGTTCATGTGTGTATGGGTAGTGTATATTAAATGGGTTGTGGAGTTTAATGTTTTACAATTTAAAAGAAAAAAGGTAATGGGTTGTGTTTGTCGCTGTATTTTTTTTGGTATAGTTTGAGCTGATCTGAAATACAGTAAATATCTTTTAAATTTCTCCAATTTCAGACCTCAGCCTATGCCTCATCCCCCCCCCCCCGTCTCCAGCGCTCTGCTGAGACCGTTTTGTTATTCGTGGCATCCCCATGCTGAGCTTCAAACAGTGCCAGCTTGTATGTACGCAGGTGTGTGTTGCCTGCGTGTCACCTGCCTACCTGCATGACTTTTTGTGTGTGTATGTTCTTGTGTGTGACTGCAACCATAGGTGCCTTGATGAGATCCAATGAACACATCCACAGGTGGTTCATATATTACCATGGTAACAAGATGCTTCAATCTTTCTGTAAAACTTCCTGGGGTCAGTTTACATCAGTTTAATTAGGAGAAAATATTTTTTCGTCCTTTTAAAACTGGCTTCTTTTCTAAATTGCAGTGAGTGGTCACTGGGGTCAGCAGTGGTTTTGTCACAGTGTGTCAAAAGAAAGAAACATTTAGAATGTTGCAATATTTGGGACCTCACTTACTTTCTAAATCTGGTCAATTTACTGAGACGGATGTCTGGCTTAGTACAGCATCACAATTTTTAAAGCAAGATTTTCATCTTCTGGTTCTGATATGAATTGCTGCATATATATGCGGCTATATTAAAGAACAAATAATGTGTCAGTTTATCTAGGAGACGTGCGGAATTCAACAACATCAAACAAAGCCTTATACGTGAAGGGGATAAAATTCCAGCTACTTTATCCTGCCATCCTGCGTGTCACACTCAATGGTAATACCTTCAAATTCAACAGACCAGAGGATGCAAAGGCTTTCTACGACCATCAGGTGATGGGCGAAAACATTAAAAGCTAACCGGACTTTGTGCCCTGTCAGCCACTTTGGCTGAAAGCTAGCTTGTTGCTAACGCGTCTGAAGGACTTTTCTACACGCAGACTGAGAATGTTAACTCATCCCTTTTAGATGTAAGCTTTTATTTTGCCTAACCTACTGGATTATGGGAACTAATAGTCCGGCTATTGAACTGTTTTGTTTTTGTTTTTCTGGTAAGTGTCGTTCTTATTATTGTTTATAACAATTGTTGTTATTGTTAAGTGTTACTGTGGTCACCGACTGCCACCTGTTGGATACACTGCTCGATAGCTAATGCTAGTCTGTAATATAGCCGAGTCAAAGTTGTTTTCTTAATATGGTCTACGTGATTGATGGTGGATTTTGGTTGTTTGATTATTTGTGCGTTGTGGTTAATGCTATAATCCGAGAGCTTTGTTGGATGCTGCTCTGTTTCACAATGTTACTGCTAAATGGTCAAAAGCTCTTCATAGTTTATGGTAGGAGAGGATGTACCGGAAGGTTCAGGAGTTAGGAGGGGGCCTGCAGTCTGCCCTTGTTCTAGAGGCAGACATAGGAGGGTTGAGGGTTGGGAGGGGACCAATCTCTAAATTATCTAATAGTTTGTTTTGTACAGAATGGGGACTGCTTACTGCTAAATGGGATTTTATTTTGTTTTGTATGATACTTGGGGTTAGTGACAAATACTATGGGGCGCACTCTCTTCTTTTCTTTTTCTTATTAACATAACATGTCTTACAATATAAAAAATGTCAGGGCTGAAGAAGGTGCAACATCAACTCGTTTTATTACTTGGAATGTAAAAGGAATGAATGGGCCTAATAAGAGAGCAAAGATATTTTCCCACTTAAAGAAATTAAATGCAAAAATAATTTTTTTTACAAGAAACGCATTTGAAAATAGCAGATCAAGTCAGGCTTAGGAAGAACTGGGTTGGACAGAGCTTCCATTCTAACTTCAACACTAAAACACGGGGGGCAGGGATCCTAATTCATAAAAAAGTGTTGTTTGCCCAATCCCAAACAATCTCAGAACCCCAAGGACGATTTGTAATAGTATCAGGTTCACTCTTTAATACTCCAGTAGTACTAGCAAGCATATACGCCCCAAATTGGGATGATGTCAGCCTTATAAATAAACTTCTCTTATTCCGAATTTGAATTCACATAGGCTAATTCTTGCTGGTGACTTTAACACTGTTATGGATCCAGCCATGGATCGCTCTAGCCCTAAGACTTTAGCATGCTCCAAAATGTCTCCCATGACACTGGTTGTGTTGATCCATGGAGGTTCTTCTATCCACATAAAAAGGAATTCTCCTATTTCTCACACGTTCACCATACATATAGAAGGATAGATTTTTCATTTATTGATAAAACACTTATTCCTGCTGTAAAGAAGGTAGAGTACACTGCCATTGTTGAATGAGATCATGCACCAGTGTCTCTTGATCTAGTGCCTGGAGATTGAATTACAACCCTACTGACAGATAATCACTTTTGCAATCTCATATCTAAGGCAATTGATGA
Source organism: Genypterus blacodes (assembly GCF_046128005.1). Classification (NCBI taxonomy): domain Eukaryota; kingdom Metazoa; phylum Chordata; class Actinopteri; order Ophidiiformes; family Ophidiidae; genus Genypterus; species Genypterus blacodes. The sequence goes on from NW_027466852.1 coordinate 9,260,379, forward strand.
CTTTATGCTATTTAACAAGTCAGACTCCATATCTCCATCTACTTTATGGGAGACACTTAAAGTTGTTATAAGCGGGGAGATGTATATCATACACTATCTCACGCAATAGAGATAGCAGAAGGAACAAGAACTAATTTCGTCCATAAGAAGCATAGATCAGCAATATCCCGCTACCCCAACTTCAGATTTATACAAAGAGTGGGTTGCACTGAAAACTCAATATGACTTATTATCAACAGAGAGAACTGATAAACACCAGCTGTGGTCAGAAGGTCACTATTACCAGCATGGGGAGAAAGCAGGCCGTCTTCTGGTCTATCAGCTGTAATGTAAATCCGCATCTCGTTTAATCCCACAGATTCGTAATACTTCACACTTCACAATAGCTTAAATGACTTTGGGTTTTTCTCTTGTTACGAATTAAACTTTTCTAAAAGTGAATGCTTTCCAGTTAATAATCTAGCCCTTCAGATATCAGACAATAAACTCCCTTTCCACATGTCAAAGTCTGGCATTAAATAATTAGGGATTCATATCACCCGTGTTTTCTCTGATCTTTATGAAAAGAATTTCAAACCCCTCTTACTTAAATTGGAATCAGATTTAAAGAGATGGTCTGCCCTCTATTTATCTCTCACGGGTAGAGATAACTGTATAAAGATGAACGTCCTACCTAGATTTTTGTATCTATTTCAGTGTCTCCCAGTCTTTTCGTCTAAATCTTTCTTCCAGTTCATGGATAAAGTTATCTCTTCATTTGTGTGGGCTGGTAAAAAATCCTAGAATCCGCAGAGAACTTTTGGAAAGACCTAGGGACCAGGGTGGCCTAGCACTTCCCAATATGAAAAAATATTACTGGGCGTCCAATATACAAAAAGTCATACACTGGTATCAGGCTCCAGAAGTGGATTGGTGCAAAATTGAGGCAAACTCTTGCATTTCTACCTCACTCTGTTTTAATTACAGCAAAATTACCATTCTCACAATTTAAGTTCACATCAAGCCCTGTGGTAATTTCCACCCTTAAATTATAGGCACAATTCAGACAAAATTTCAAGCTTAAAGAATTCTCTTTATACAGCCCAATTTGCGAAACAACCACCTCTTCCCCGCAGCTAGAATGGACCACACCTTCACATTGTAAGATACTAAGATACTTTATTAATCGTCATTTTGCATGCAATTGAAATTTATCTTGTACCCCCTCATGTCACACACACACAAACACATGCATTACAGAAGGTGTGCATTGTGGCGTAGGAATGGTCTAACAATATGCTACAATTTTTACATAGATGGTCTTTTTGGCACTTTTACTGATCTTTCTAAAAAAATTCAACTACAGCGGTCAGACTTATTCAGACACTTTCAGGTCAGTCATTTTATTCCAAGCCAGAGTCCAACATTCCCTGCTATACCAACTGACTCAGGACTTGAGAATGTTTTGCGGGCTCCTGTTCAGCACAAGAGACAGATCTCAACCATTTCAAATATAATTACTTCCCTTCAAGAAACATCACTAATGGGCTGAAGAACTTGGGATGGAAATATCTGAAGCAGTCTGGGACTGCGCTCAGGCCAGAGTTAATGGAACATCTTCCTGTGCCTGTCTTAGTCTGATACAGTCTGATTCACTAAAGTTCAGGCTCTACTTTTAACTTCTCTACATACAGTATATCTGCTGGCAGCACATAGTAGTAGTAAAGTAGTGGTTCATGTTGAAATGCTGCTTGGTATGCTAAGTAACATTAACAGTGCTATAACATTATAGTTACTATAACATTAACAGTGCTTGAACACCGTTAAAGTTCACCTGTATATTTGGCTTGTTATTTGTGCTTATAACTCTTTATAAACAAATCACAGTAACACAGCAAAGCTCAAAATTATTCCAGACATCTCCCCCATGAGATTCCATGCGTTGAAAACAAAAAAAAAGCATTATAAATGAAAAAACAGGTAAAAATCCACCCGTTTTTTCAATAAACAAACATTAACATTTTGTAGAATTATATCAATAACTTTTCATAGCATTCATAGATTTTCTAGGACCCGATACATCTTCTGTTCACAATGCTGCTGTCGAAATCTGTACCAAATTTCAGCCATCTAGGGCAGAATGGATCTGATTGTATTGACTTCTGGTGTCATATCTCCGTCACAGATTGACTGAATAGCGCAAGCAAGGTATCGATGGAAAGCTTAGAAGTTTAGGACGGAGTAGTATTCATTCAAATGACGCTGTTTCCTGCTTACGTTACTTCTAAGCGCACCATGCTTGGTGGGGATCGTTTCAGGATATAACAAGCTTCAGAATGCCGGTAAGATTGCTCATTTATTCCATTATGGTAAGAATGCAACAGTTACATGATGTCATGAGCCAGCTGCGGCTTGTTTATAAAAAGTGGGCGGCCCGTTGCAGGGCTTATCAGAATGTTTTCCTGGTTTTCAGTTGTTGCTAAACTAGTAAATTATTTCTTAGTGGTGAATTGACATGCTTTATTCAGTAACGACAGATTACAACAGGTATGAAGTTGTTGCTTTTTACATGTATCTGTACCACTGTGCTACTTCTTTTGAAAGTGTTGTTTCCATGAGGGTGGTTTAGACTACTTTAGTGATCCAATCATCTGGCAACTACAGAAATTTAGGACGTGCACGTCCCACCACCAGGGTGGCTTGCGGCAACTAATTGGAGCACGGCTCAAATTTGTTCACTCAGATCTCACAGCAATGTAAATCCATATGGCTCTTCAGATGTTGAGGTGGAGAGATGAGGACAAGTTTCTGCTGCTGAGCCATTTAAAAGTGAAGTATTCTCAATAACAAACTGGCCATTTAACTGAAACCTTAAAGGACTCCATTAAATGAACAACTCATTACCCTCTACACTTTGAAAAGTAGAAGCCCCCCCCCCACCAAAAACTGATATACTGTGTGTGATGGCCTACTCATGGTCACAAAAAAGGGAAGTAGAAAGACATATCTCCACTGAAATTTTACCTACCTTCAACATGTGATTTCATTAATTTATTTGCAACCAACTTAATTCTCACAGCACAGACGTTTAATTTAGTACTTACTTTTTCAGCACCTTTTTACACTACATTGTTTTCACGATGAAGCATACTCAGTTTGTTAATTTTGTAAGTAAGTGTGTGTGTGTGTGTGTGTGTGTGTGTGCGTGTGTGTGTGTGTGTGTGTGTGTGTGAGAGATTGAGTGGTGATTGAGCATGTAAGCATGTGTTGCATGAGCCCAAAAAAATATCATCTTCATTGGCCAACATTGGGAGCATCACCCTGGCATTGCGTAACCAACACAGACAATGAATATCTCTATTATAAAAATAATATAGGAATAGGTTCCATAGTAAGTTCGGTTTTTGGGTGGAAGACATACCTAGGACTCTCCAAAACCGGCAAACTGGCAACTATTCCGCTGAACTTGTGAATTGTGTAACCAAATCACCTCAAACTGGCACTAATGCATGTTTCCTGGAAAATCAAATAGGGCAAGGAGAGAGTTCTCAGGGTTTTGGACCACAGAAGACCACATGGTGATCGAGGTAGCCCTTCATGGGAAGGTATCAAATGTTTAGATTAGTAATTAGCACTAACTGATGATCATATCATCTGCTTATGACTTGAATGCACTCCCAGTATTTAACACGTTTCTTGTGTGAAAGACAAAAGTTTGGAAATATGATATAGCACAACATTCTCAATAGCTGAGATTGTTGGCCACAACACAAGCAAAAATGCATCGGTGGAAATCGCTCAGAGGCAGCGGTTAGTTCAGAGCGCGGCAGCAAGGAGCTTCTAGTTTATAAACTCCTTTCTTATTCCAGTAGCTGTTACCTTACTTCACAATACATTAGCCACTCTTTACATGTAAATGTTTAAAGTCATATTCTGTGATACCGTGTTCTCTACATTGGTCAGAAATTTGTCAAGAAAATTGTGTTTGAGTGTTCTTGAAGGGTCGCTTTTGTGTCTTAAATGCATTGCATATATAGTACAGCAAGTGAGTTGAATCGGTTTGTTTAGTCGGTCGCTTACTCACTGCAAACAAACCGCTCCTAGGAACGATTGCAAGCGGCCCGAGACCACTCACTCCAGGCGGTCTCAGATCAGTTCATTTGTTCCAGACCAAAGTTGATTGCAGTGTTCACATTACCGAAACAAACCAAATCTAGAGGGGTCAATGCTCCAGGTTTCGGAAGAAGTGCTTCAGATGAGCCAGGTCTTAATACAGCCTTAGAGAAAAAGGGAGGTTAACAATAATATTGAATTGAACCATTTTCATAAAAATACCAAATAAATCAAAGTGTCGCACGTCAGCCAGCAAAGCCACTGCTGTGTTACCCCTGCCATAGGTAATTACGAGGAAAATGCCTGTAAGGCTGTGTGGTTATTGAAACGGTACGATCACAGGGTTATTTCTGTCTGATGAAAGGAACTTTCACATGGAGTGAGTGAACCAACCACAAGACTCTGCTGATGACACATTTCTTATGACATGACATGAACAATAGTTCCTCACAAAAACAGCTCCTTGTCCGCTATGTTACTGAAAATATACTTCTGGGATGAACTGCAGTTCATCCGGCCTTGTCTCATCTTCTTCTGTCCGTATTGTTGTGTTGTTTCTCTAACTGTTTCAGATTTTCTGGGTTCATTGCTACCTGCAAGCATGATTCCTGACGCTCCAGTCAGTGGTTAAATATATATAAATGGTTATATAGTGTTGAACAATAGTCATTGTAACCAGTGGAAGATATGATGATGATACTTTTGAGTTGGTTATGCTACTTTCTGTAGATGTTTCAAAGTGTTTTAACATACCCAAGCTTACCTTACCCACCATCCTTAACTATAAACCTATTAAAAACACCTCCATGCCTCTAATGAAGGGTCTCCAACCTCTTTCCTCTGAGAGCTAATTTGAGAAAATAAAAGTGTCCTAGAGCTATTCATTTTTTACATTATTAGTAACATTTATTCACATGGTTGATTCTCCACCCAAATCAGCTGAATAAGCGTCTTTCGCGTGAACATTTACAAAAAATTGATATGCAACACTCATTCCATATCAAAAAGCACTTAAATTCACGTTCATTCATTCATGAGCATGTTTTTTTCAGTATGTCAAGCTCACACTAATAACATTGTATTAATCTCGTAGAAAACAAAATCATTTTTTTTTTTACAATTTTACCTATACTATACCTTTCATATTTCACATTTTTTGTCTGTCCACATATCACTGTCACAATTTCCCTTCACATTCCCTGTAATTCTTGGCATTCCCTGTAGTTACCATATCATCTATAAATCACATGCATTCAGTCTTTACTGATGTTAGTGAGATGACTGGCACTGTACGGAGTCAACAAAAATGTATGGTGTATGCTGGAGTGTATCCACTTAAGTTCACTCTAATGGAGCTCCTTACAATCTCTGTTTGTAGCCTGCTAGCAGCCGGAAGGTCCTGTGAAAAGTTGCGGTGGCATCTTTCGAGCGCTCGACACACATATGGTTCACATCACTGCCACAAACACATGATAGTTTGCATCCACATCTCTACCTCTCTGTGGTGACTCAACCAGCTCAAGGCCTAAATAATGTGGTGCCTTAATAGGGCTATGCAGTAACTGCAGCTAGATAAACTGCATAGTTCAATTGTTGATACATCCTCATGTGGTCAATATTATACTTCTCTAAATCCAAACAGATACAAAGTTCTTAAAACATACAATCTGTCAAAAGTAGTGACTGGAAGTATAAGAGGATGAGCTGTATGAAATCCAAAACAAAAGCTTTGAACAAAATAACCAGGGGTGCAGTGTCAATATTGTGAAGTCAATCGCAGCAGAAGGACTCACTCAAAGTCATACAAAATTACTGAAATGGCACATCTCACTCAATCACAATCACAATCAAACAGAGGCAACTGTGGTAATCATGTGTAGATGAGTTATTTGAAAGTGGCTCCTTGGCTAGGTGAATAGACAGTAGTTTGGAGAAGTGTAGGAGGCCAGCAAAATCAATGCATCATCATAAGTACATCACAACCTGAAACTATCTTAAATGGAAAAAGACTTGTGCACCTCATTTGTGCTAGAAGCTTTAGTTCTTATGCAGGAGAAGGTACAGATTCAGGAACAGATGCCTGAGCCAGGGCTGGAGCCAGTTCTTTGAAAATAAAGCGGTCAGGGGGAGGAGGAGTAGAATTCCTTTTTTAGAAATTGAAGGTTATTTACTGCATGTCTGGACAGTATAAAGAATAGGTAAAGCCATATGAAACGAGATGAAATTATACCAACATCACACCTACAACACAATCCATTAGCCTTTTAGTGAACTGATTAATACAGTTATATAGTCGCTTTTTTCACAGCTGCTCCTGAAGCATATTCACCTCATGAAGTCACCAAGCCACCTACACAAACATAATCATAATCTAAGTAATGTAGAAGTGGTAATATGTATGAACATTTATTGTACGTAAAACAGAGGTGAAGAAGTCATAAGCTTTCATTTCAATTCACTTCATTTAAAGGTTGGTAAACATGAATATGAAATATGTGTAAGGAGTGGTTGTTTGTTTTTCTTTCTTTCTTTTTTTCCTATGACTGGGAGATTAAAGTGGAGAGCTGCTGGGTGTAGAGGGTGCACACTCGTCTCTGGGAGGCTCATACAGCAACAGGGGCCCAGACAGAGGTGAGGCTCCAGGGGTTTCCTCCCCATTGTAAAAGCTGATTATCATGCTGTACAGAAATATTAAAATCCGGGTGGCTTTTTGCCCTCTGAAGCTGCTTCAATTCTCGCTTCTCAAGAAGATGAAGCCTACGGACAGACAAACTCATTCACACATTGTGGCAAATCAGGGTTCCTAGTTCACCTCACCTGATACCCCGCTGATATCACCACTTTTTCCCATTATGTCACTCCACCATCTCTCTGTGTGTATCCCGTTTTATTTTCATAAGATTAATCTAACTTTTCATGAAATTTGTGCGACCTCAGCACATTCACCTGTGCTGTGCATAGTAAAATGAACAACAGGTGTAGCCACATCTTAACTCTCCCTGCATCAATGCACCTCACTGCAAGTGTCTTCATCTGAAAAAGGGTTTACGGGTTTTGAAGCACATACTTTGTGCTCACAGGCAAGAATGTGTGTGTAGGCGGTAGTTCTCCTTTTAGAACCATTACATTACATTACATTACGGTCATTTAGCAGACGCTTTTATCCAAAGCGACTTAAAATAAGTGCGTTCAACAAAGGTAGATAAGAGAACTTCAGGTCACAGAGTTGTGGTTGCCTAATCCTGTCTCCTGTTTTTAGTATTTCTGCCTATTTTAGGTTTTCGACCTTAAACTATTCTAAACTACATCTCTGCCTGCTGATTTTTGTAACTTGAATTTTATTTTTCTATTTTTGTTTATTCCATCTTCATATTATTAGTTGGCCTGGTCTGAGTCCTCAACATGGTTTCCGACAACTTCCAAATGTGCTTAACCTGCATTTATTTGTACTATACATGATTTTTAAAAAATGCTTTAGTGTTTACAAAGAGTGGAAACAATACCCATTTCATCACAATGTTAGTTGGATGCAAATTAAGTCCAATTCCATTTATAATATTAGCAAACATGGTTTGAATGTAAAAGGTTACATAATTTCAGGTGCCGTAATGCTACAATTCAGACATTAAAAAAAATAGAATTGAAGTTTAGAGTGGAAACAAAATCTCAATACGGCAATTTAAGAGCACATTTTCTGTTTTTGGTATTTTCACATTACATAAAAAAGTTTTTTCTACCAAAAGGAGAGAGTGAAAAATTGTGAAAATATTATGAATTAAATGTAAATGTCAAACTTTAATACTAAAACAAAAAACTGAAAGACACGCATCATTTCTAAAATCAAAAAATCCACTTGCAATAATTTCAATCTCAACAACACAATAAAAACCGTCAATGCACATCTTTTCGTATAGCTCACGTTACAAGCTTTATGCAATCAGTATGCATGTGTGTGTTGTGTGTAAATTGGTCAGCCACTACATTCCTTACAGCCTCCATGTTACCATCAGTTGAGAGTACATCTAAATCCATTTAGACAAGCGTGAGACAAGGACATGATCCATTATTTACACAATCAGCCATTTCTCTCTTCTCTGACCCAGAAAGAATGAATTTGTCACTTCTGCTCAGTGCTCAGCTCAGACAGCTGCGACACAGAAAGAGAGCCTCTAATGATAAATATTTCACATCTGCACAAAGCTCCACTGCCAGGAAAAATCCTCCAGGAATTTGGATTGATCCACTCAAGTCTAAGCTTTTTACAAATGCTGTTCCCGTGATTTTTTTTTTTAATGACCCATAACATGCAGACATATTGTTTGTGAACCAAACCTGGGTAAGAACCACAATAATCTGATTTTTATTTATTCCCAGCTACACTAATGTATTTGTATTTGTACATACACTCCTGTAACACAATGAAAACAAGTACCCATCTCTATCTCTCCAGAAAAAAAGTACACCTCTCTATTTCTCTCTAAAATAGAAATAATATATTTATTTATCTCTATAAATAATTTATTAACTTAATAAAAGAAAATAGGGTGAGAGTCAAATCTACATAAAAAAATATATTTAGACTTTTAAAGAATCAAAAACGTATGAATAAATCAATCCATCAAAAATAACGGGAAAACATATGTGTGTCTGCCAGTAGGCTTTGTCTTTTTTTTCACCAGCAAACATCCATTAAAATCTTTGGAAATTCCTTAAGTTGCAAGCCCCCTTCTAACTCTCACGTCTCTCATTATGTTCTGCTAATTTACAATTAAGAAATTAACATTCTTTACTTAAGTTATGTCAATTATTCACTCAAATCAGTTTTGTTTATAGCATAGTTAAAAGACAGTTTTGTGCATCCAGCACATTTTGCCTTTATGAAAACTTAAACTTTAAGGTTTAAAACTAAGTGGCTGCCGAATGTCCTCCACGTGGGCATACGTACATACTGAACATATAAATTGGGATAATTGAGACATTTGTTGACAACATTGTGTATGTATCTTGTGTATATTTTGTATGCATAAAAGTGAAAAAAGAGAGGAAAGAGATCTATTTGTCTTCATATTCTGGCGTTTGTGCATGTTTTTGCAGTGTATTTATTTGTATATACTGTGTGTGTATGCTAGTGTTAATCAGCAAGCCTTTACATATAGGTAAATCCATCCACATCCACACACACACAATATGGATGTGTCTTGGTTAAGCTCCTTATATAATCGATGATTATATAAGGAGCATGTTACTGATGTTGCTGCATTATCTGCACTAAGAACTTTGAAAGTACATTTGAAAGTACATTTGGACCCTCTGATTTCACGTTCAAAACTAAAAGTTTCAACTAAATCAACGACTGTCAAGAATTATATTGTATTATATCTGTCTCACACAAAAGAAGATACTGTCGATACATGCAGTCACTTCTATCCACACATATGCACCAATTTATGCCCATTAACACAATCACAAACCAAAGTCCCTGTAGAAACAAAAAGAACACATTATTATCAAACTGAGAAAGTCAACAAACCAAAATAACACAATCATAATGTCGCTATTTAACAGAGGTATCCCAGCACTTTCAATAACAAAGCTGCTGCATTTGTTTCCCTCTATTGTCAATGTTGAGCACAACTGAACCCGCACCGAGCCGCCATTAAAAACACCAACTGATTAAAAACCATTTAATTTGATAGCTAAAACGCCGCTTCCCAATTTTCAGACGAGCCATTCATCACGAGGCCAGACGCGCAAATGCAAAAAAACAATTTGACTCCAATTGTTGTAAGCGTTGAATCACGCTGCGAGACATGCTAAAGCTAATTTGCCAGACAAATTAGTTGGCTGGGTACGAACTTCATTGGCGAAGTTATAAAATCTCGCATGGAGAGGAAAGTGCTCCTTCCGTACATTTATAGTAATTGTTTCAAAGGACCCCCGCTGTGGGGGGCATTTCAGACGCCCACCCTCCATGCCATTTTTTAAACACTGCGACTGTCAAATGGCTTGGCTCCGGATCCCAAACATTATAAAGGCAGCTCCTCCATTCCTCTTCACGACTGGAGTCCATCTTCCCTGCAAAGACAACACATGCCAAACTGGTTTCAGGCCAGTATTTTTAGGCTAAAATGCACCATTAAGTCGCGCAACAACAAAAGCTAAAAGTTAGCGTTTCATCAAAATGACTTCGTTCTACAAAGAGATTTGTGGCCAACTTTGGAAATCTGAAAAAAAAACAAAAAACACATCAGATATACAGGGCCAGGCCTAACACGCTCTTGGCCCTGAGCAAATTAAATTTGGGGTTTGTTGTTCGATGAAAATTAACATATAATTTCCAGGAATTGCATTTTGTAATTACATAATAAATTAACACAATTAGCATAAGCAAACACACAAATATATATGTACTTGAAACTGAAATATTTGAAATATTTGATATCATAAAATAGTGCTTATCAATAAGAACTAAAAATCTATTTTTTTTTCTATATATATCTGATTTATACAGGTGCATCTCAATGAATTAGAATATCGTGGAAAATGAATTTTTGGTAATTCAGTTCAAAAAGTGAAACTCTCATCTCGTTTTAGATTCATTACACAAAGTAAAATATTTCAAGCCTTTATTTGTTATAATTTTGATAAGTATGGCTTACTCCTGGACCACAGTTAACTTCAGAGGCGTCTGACGGAATGTTAATCAGTTGTCCAAAGTCCTTAAATTTTGCATTTCATTTGGAAATTAAGGTGTGACTCAAAGAGTGGAGAGGCTCATAATGCAAGTTGCTTAAAGTCCAGTGTGAAGTGTCCACAGTAAGTGATGATTTGGGGGCGATGTCATCTGATGGTTTTGGTCCATTGTGTGTTGTGTCTCAAGTCCAAAGTCAACACGGCCGTCTACCAGGAATTTTTAGAGCATGTCATGCTTCCTTCTGCTGACAAGCTTTATGAAGATGCTGTTCTCATTTTCCAGCAGGACTTGGCACCTGCCCACACTGCCAGAAGTACCAATAAGTGGTTTAAGAACCATGGTTTTACTCTGCTTGATTGGCCAGCAAATCGCCTGACCTGGAGGGGAGGAAGAGGAAGATGACACCAGACCCAAAAAAGCAGATGAACTGAAGGCCACTATCAAAGCAACCTGGGTTTCCATAACACCTCAGCAGTGCCACGGGCTGATCGCCTCCGACCAAGTATTGTGTCAATAAACGTGAACCTACTTTTCAGAAGGCCAACATTTTATTTATTTTATTTTGTATCTTTATTACAAATAAAGGCTTGAAATATTTCACTTTGTGTGAAATGAATCTAAAATATATCAGTTTCACTTTTTGAATTGAATTATTGTAATACATTTTCTATTCCACGATATTCTAATTTATTGAGATGCACCTGTATTTTTGTTTTTTATATATTAATTTCAATATTTGTATTGAAGATTATTTTCATCTCAATTTCATTTACATTTACATTTTTATTTGAAGCATTGGTCCAGACCTTTACAATAAAGAACAAAGATTCAGCAGGTCAACTATCAACTGTATCACATTGTTGCAGCTCTCGTGCACACACTATACTTCCTGCCGCATTCTTAGGGAGATGAGCAACTCAATATATTTCCATTATCAACTTGTTAAAAATAAATCTCTTCTATATGAAGAAATATACACTAAGTAGGAACTGAGTAACAGCACGCACACATACCACAAATACACCGCTTACTGTCGCTTACAATGCTGACATGTTTAGTGTGGGCTGTTTGTGTGATGCTGCAGGGGGGAGGAGTAGATGTAGCTCTTTCCTCTCTGCTCTGTTTAATAGGGACTTAAAGCAGAGTCCCTATTGCACAGGTAGAATGTGAAAATAGGTAGGATAGAAAAAAGGACTGTGCTCTTTTGATGACAACGATGAGACGTCTTAGACTGTCTGCAGACACCTTCTTTGTTCACCAATCTGAGGATACATTCACAGACAGAATGCACACACAGCTCACATAGACAAGAACACAACCATACAACTGGGGGCTGTGACTCTCGCAGTCGGTCTTTGGTCACAATTGCACTAACTCTCCTATGATGGACATGTCTCATACTACAATCTACACAACAAGGATTTAGTTTCAATTGTTATCATGTGTCTGTGACAGGCCGTTTCTAGGAGTCTTTATGATGCATGTCCCCGTGGTGAACAATTCATGAATAATTGTGCTCTTCTCTGACCTTCACACAGCTTTAACAAACATCTTTGTGACGTTAATCTCAAATGTATCTGCTGGAAACTGAACATGTTTGACTGCAGGGTCAGATTACTTTTTACATTCATCTCTCTTTTGCAGAATGAGAGCTTGGTGTGTTTATCGCATGTTAAACATTTACTGCTCCTCTCCCATTAGACCCCATCTTTTGACGGCACCTTTAACCTTTCAAACATGCCTCCTCCTTAGCACCTTTCATTTCAGGTACACTTAAGCACTGTCAGTTTATTAGCACTCAGACGACTTTACCAACAACTTCACCCCAAAGTGTTTTATCAAACTCTTATAACAATTTGAAAAGGCTTGTTGGAGTCCATTTATCAAAGTGAAGGCATGAGATTGACTGTGGTTGCTATGACCACTTCTTCCTGTCTTAACAATGTGCTAATAGTGGCAAGGAGGTTGTTTGATAAATGGACAATCATGGCTTCACACCTCCCCTCCCACACATCTTGACCAATCACGTGCGTCCTTAACAGAAAAAAAAAGAACGGCTCCCGTTGTTCATTTCTCTTAGAGCCGGCTCGTTCGAGACCGACCCATCACTACTAGTATAGTGCATGAGCAGTGGTGATATATTTGGATGTAATTGTTGCAGATAAGAATGAAATGCAAACTTGCAACAAAGTTTATGTGAGTTAATGAACAGATGTGTCCCTTTTTTAATTGTTTAGTCACACTGTCACTATAACGGCTGCTACCACAGTAGCCAATCAGATCCACTTAAAATCCATTACTACAGTTCACACACACACACACACATAGATATACTGTCTTTGTTTCCTCTCACTAAATATACAGAACAAAGTTAATGATGGTTTCCATTTAAAAGTTCATGTAATTATGCTTTATTGTTTCTTTGTGTGTGTGCATGAATGTGTCTGTGTCTTTCTGTGTGTGTGTGAGGTGTGTCAATAAAGAGTTATGTGTAGCAGTTCGTTTGTATTAACTAAGCACATGCTAATGTCACACTCAGACCAATGCCTGAGTCTGATGCATACGCACGCACGCACGCACGCACGCACGCACGCACGCACGCAATGCACTGGCAAAATGCCTGATTTCAAGGCTGTGTGCTTGGCTAATTGTGTGCAGTCTACTCTCTGATTATGAAATGTTACTCTATGCTCAAAGCCACATTTCTCTCCATCACAAGGATTATTTTCCTTCAAAGAAATGACCACGCTCTGTCTTGATAAAATACACACTGATTTTAAATTATATTTAATTCTACATTAACTCTCTTTGCTGGGTTAGAAGTGGAACATGTGTTGGTTTCTAAGGCAGAAACCTTTAGCTCAAAATTCAACACGGCAACATCATAACTTTTCAAGATGGCGCCGTGTGAGTGGCAGCCTGTTGCGGCAGCTCCTGCTCACGTCTGAGCTTTTTCTTACTTAAACTTATTTTGAACTTATTTAACTTTTCTTAAATTGTATATACTGTGGATATTAGTAGTTGCAACAATGGACACCATAACGCTGACATTCACAATGGCGGTTTGTCTACTTCAGCTAACGATCGTGTCTGGAGATCCTGTGCATAACCATGGACGCATTGTGTACACCAGGGATCAGCTGATAGCATCCCGTAGCATGTCGATGCTAAACAACGGTAAGGCAAGGCAAGGCAATTTTATTTATATTGTACATTTCAGCAGCAAGGCAATTCAAAGTGTTACAATAAAATAAAATAAAAGCATCAGAAAGAGAAAAGAGAAAAGAAAAATGTGTTTGCCCCGTGATAAAACTTTTATTTCTATTTTATTTCTATTTTGATGCAAGCTGGTGATAGATTGTCTTCCTCACCTTTTAGTTTACTTTGACTTTTACCCATGAATAGTAATTTGCGTGGTTACTTGCATCTGTTATTTTATCCCATCTTATTTATATATATAATCATATACGATACACCCGATGTTCCCCGTGAGCTTAAAAGAGATTCTCAACAAGTTGAGAGAAAGAGACGGGGACGTCGTGCTGGGGCTGCGGTGCGAGCGAAGTGGAGACGCTATAGACCTGTCCACCCGTCCATCATTATGAGGAATTTAAGATCTCTTTCCAATAAGATGGATGAGCTAGCAGCTCTGACCTGTCACCAAAGGGATTACCAAGAGAGTAGCATCATGCTGTTTACCAAGATATGGCTGACGGAGCTTGAACCCGCGACCCTCCGGTTCCCAAGCTGAGTCCCTATGAACTGAGCTACTGCCGCCCCCATAGATGGTGTAACCCAGGGCACATCACTATCATAGAGCAAATATGCAGATCGGACATTGAACTGTTAGCCGATAGCATGTGGCTGTATTATCCGCTGACGGAATTCTCCCATGTTATTGATATAGCTGCGTTTGTTCCCCCCTCTCCTAACGCTGAGGTGGCCTGTGAAACCATTCTCTCCACCGTGAGCAGGTTGCAGACTCAACACCCGAATGCCTTCCTTCTGATTTCTGGAAAGTTCAACCATGCCTCTCTTTCCTAACTCTGCCCACATTCACCCTGTACGTTACATGCTGCACCAGAGACAATAAAACACTGAGCTTGCTGTATGCCAACACAGAGGGGGCATATAATCCATACAAAACGAATTAGAAAAGAAAAAAACAGAACAACAACAAGTGATCTGTGCTCATCTCCTCACACCTATTCTTCCCCAGGCTTTTAAGAGTTTCTTCATCAATGAAAAGGACTATTGTATACACACCACCGGATGCTAATGCTGAGCTTGCAATGAAAGAGCTACATGCAACCATTAGCAAACAACAGACATCACACCCTCAGGCTGCTTTTATTGTTGCGGGCGACTTTAATCACTCCAACCTGAAGACAGTCCTCCCCAGATTTCATCAACATGTTTCCTGCCACACTAGAGGAAACAATAAGACCACCTCTCTCTTTTTCTCTCCCCTAAGTATTCACCACTCATCCAACTTGTGAAACCCACAGTGAGGAAAATAAAAGTGTGGCCTGAGGGGACAGACTCTGTGTTGCAGAATGTGTTCAGGCACACAGACTGGAATAGGTTTGCCACCCAGGCAACCTGTCACTCCCACACTGATATTGACAGCTATGCTTCCTCTGTACTGGACCACATCTCCACCATCATAGACAGTGTTACCACCAAGAAGCAGATCACCATGTACCCAGAAGCCCTGGATGAACAGGAATGTCCGTCTCCTGTCTCCTGTCTACCAACCCCTATCACTCTCCCCCATGGATGTCAGAGCAGTGTTGAGCAAGATCAACCCACGCAAAGCTGCAGGCCCCGATGGCATCCCTGGACGTGCTCTCAGAGCGTGTGTTGGGGAGCTGGCGGGGGTCCTGGCTTATTCAATCTGTCCTTGGTCCAGGCTGTTGTCCCAACCTGCTTTGAGTCCACCTACTTCGTACCTGTACCCAAAAAATCCTCCCCAACCTGTCTGAATGACTACCGCCCGGTAGCACTCGCCCCCATCATCAGCAAATGTTTAGAGCAGCTGGTTCTGGAACATCTCCAATCCTATCTCTCCCCCAACCTGGACCCCCACCAATTTGCTTACTGCAAGAACAGGAGCACAAGATGCAGTCTCCATAGCGCTGCACTCTGTCCTATCACATCTGGACAATAAGGAAACATATGCAAGAATGCTGTTTATAGACTTCAGTTCAGCATTTAACACTGTTATCTTCTCTAAGCTGATCACCAAACTTGCAGATCTGGGCATCACAGCTCCCACCTGCAACTGGTTACTGGACTTCCTGACCAACAGGCCCCAACATGTTCAGTCAGACCACCACTGCTCTTCTACCCTCACCCTAAACACCAGCGTCCCACAAGGCTGTGTGTTGAGCCCGTTCCTCTACTCTCTCTTCACCCACGACTGCAGACCTAGACATGGTAACAACACCATCATCAAGTTTGCAGACGACACCACGGTGATTGGCCTCATCACAAACAACAATGAGTCGGCCTACAGGGAGGAGGTGGATTGCCTTGCTACGTGGTGCGACGGCAACAACCTGCTACTCAACACCACAAAGACCAAGGAGCTCATTGTGGACTTCAGGAAGAATGCTGACACTCATCTTACCATCCACATCAACGGTGCAGCGGTGGAGCGTGTGACCAGCTTTAAATTCCTCATCAGAAAGGCTCCTGCCATCCGGCACACAGACTGCACTGATGACTGCACTTTCACTGGTCACTTTGTTTTACTGTACATACTGTAAAGAAAACCTTGTACTGTATATACTGTAATACTTGCATTTAATATATCTTTGCACTACTGTTTTGCCTTTGCACTACTGTATATACTGCTCTTAATGTAAATACCCCTATCTGTCATTTAACTGTAACTTGTCTGTAATAAAGTATTTAATTATCGCTTTTGCACTTCTGGTTTAAGGCTATATGCATTTTGTTTCTTGTACTTGTGACAGGCAATGACAATAAAGTTGAATCTAATCTAATCTTAAATGACTTTCCTTCCTGCAGCAGTCAGACTATTCATCAATCAGCACCTCTCCCAGTAAACCCGGTCTAATGATCACACTGTGCAATATCCCCGATGTGCAATATGCTCCTTTTTCCTTTTGAAAAACACACAGCACCACGTTTAATAACCACTATGATAACTGAACCATATACGTAAAGCTTCCTTTGCATTAATCAGTGCAGTGGTCTCCAATTATCGACACAATGTCGTGATGCCTGTCAGATAAAACACTGAGCTACTAAAAATTTAAGAGCCACAGTATGCTGCTTCCAATCAACATACTGTGTTTACATTCAGTGGAAAGTAAAGGAAACCTAAATGACCGGCCCTAGTGCAGGGTTGGGGAACCTCCGGCTCGTTTGATCCTGCCTGCGAGACACTCTTTCGATGATGTCATATAAATAATTATACTGTGATTGTAATCCCCCCATCAGACCAACAGATCGCGAGCAAAAATATCGCCCCCCCCAACAAGAGCTATGTGTTCAATCTCAGCGCAAATTTCTAAGCGCCACCCCTGCCCTAGAGCTCCATAGTACAGTATCTTGCGCTTCTTGAGTCGGCATGGAGCGATGGCTAATTGGGGCCATGGTGTGGTCCAGGTGAGAGAGACGCAGAGCACAGTGTCACTAGAATGTGTGACAGATTAGATCAAATCTTTAAATCAAATAAACTGACATATCAGGTGAATGAGCTTTGGAGTCAGATTCATTGATCACTAACACAGAGCCAAATTCAATTTAAAACATCACCCAGATGTTTTTCAAATAAAATATGACAAAAACAGGTTTTCATTTTTGTGTGAGTTATTCGTGAACATGCATTTGAGGAAATACCGCAGTGACACCTCTTTCAGAGTGAACATCAGCATCAGAATCACAATCAGAATAGCTTTTTAGAGAGGGAGCTGATGTTAAGCTCCCACTTGAGGTCCTGGGATATGATGGACCCCAGGAAACGAAAAAACTCCACAGTGTCAGCTGGGGATCCACACAGAATGATAGGGGCGGGTGGGGCTACGTTCAATCTCCTTTGTTTTTAGAGCATTAAGCTTCAGCTTGTTCTGCCTGCACCAATTCACCAGACGGTCAATCTCCCGCCTGTAGGCGGACTCTTCCTCATCAGAGGTGAATCCAATGAGAGTGGTGTCATCCACGAACTTCAGGAGCTGGAACGACTGATGACTGGAGGTGCAGTCATTGGTGTACAAGTACATGAAAAAAAAGCTGGAAATGTGACCTTGTCCTGCAACCTTGACCTGAAAACAAATAAATGATGAAGGTCCTTAGCCTTAACCCAACCAACCTTCCATGAGTGATCCAAAACTACATTTGAAAAAAACTGCTGAGCTGCTAGACTTGAGCTCCCCTAACTCTTCCTATTTGAGTCATGCCCTTACTACAGGTGGAAGACACTAAAATATTGTCCTAAAAGGAATCAACGGACAGGTTTAAGTGCAACTGCTGTACAAGTTACTGTGTGTGTGTGTGTGTGTGTGTGTGTGTGGGTGTCTGGAGTGACAATGTTAAGAGCTTGATGAACAGGACACTTTTTATGCAGAGGCACAACTGCCTGACAGACAGCTCTGAAATGGGGCATTAAAACACAAACACAAGCACACAGAGAGACTGATAGGATGTATTGCATATTACAAGCTGTTAAGTCTGCAGTCAGAGCAGATGTTTATTCATGACAACCACATGAGAATGCCAGGGCATACCTGCTTTGCTCTCCCCCTCTCTCTCTCTCTCTATCTCTCTCTCTCTCTCTCGCTCACACACACATACACTGAGACACAAGTATATATAGAGGTATATAAAGTCATTGCAGGAGGGAGAAAAGCAATCACCGCTCTGCTCAAGGGCATGCCAGCAATGAACCACGGTTACTAGAAAAATATCTAGGGTGAGTGCTGACTTACTGTAATGGTTGGAGCACTCGCACACACAATAAAACAAGATCTGGCACGGATAGCATGAAAGACAACATAAAGCTCTTATGAATTACACCATCCTAGTAAAAGTCCTCTGTCACAGCTGAAAAGAAGCAATTGAAGCCACCATGGGGGTAGCTGATCAAACATTCTGTTAGCCCTGAAAGTGGCATTACTACACTATGTCCTAATTGCCAGGTAAGCTATTCATGAAACACAAGGCACACAGAAATTTGTCCATAACTTCCTCCACTGATGTTACACAATAAAACATTGTATCTTTATGTTCCCTGAAGAATGATGGGTCATTTCATATTTGCCATGTCAATATCAGCAGTGGAGGTTTTTAATACATTTTGATAAATTGTTTTAAAAATATTGGAAATACCATGCGTCTTAAGTCTTAAAAAACAACGATGTCTCACAATGGAGCAGGATGGAGCTTTCGGGGAACTTTTCTCCAATATGACAGACACAGGGGTGTCCAAACTCCGGCCTGCGGGCCAACTGCGGCCCGTGGTCCATTTTTAATTGGCCCCCAGCAAATTCTAAAAATACAATGGAATATGGCCGACACATGAAACTTGCAGTTTACTGTATTGTACTTCTTAGTGTAACCACTAGGTAGAACTACTGTTGCACAAGGCAGCTTCGCCACAAAACAAGGACAATCAAACTAAATCTTTACTACAGGTGACCAAAACTGGCGGAACCAAAGAAACACAAATTAGCAAGTGAGTGCAGAAAATTGCAGAGAAGGTGGGAAAATGTATATTTCTTCATAGATGTCAATGCCACCATCACAGATGCCAAAGACACTGCACAGTGAGCAGTGGCGCTCACAGTGGCGGGGAGCACAACACGGCCCCCCCCATCACTCACACTATCGCGCAGTCGCCGTTTGCCGGAGGGTGAGCCGATAGTCTGCCGGCGCATTCAGCGGCGCATTCAGCGGCGCACTCACCGATGCACTCATCGATGCACTCACCGGTGAACTCACTGACTGCAGCCGGCACAATTATCGCTGGCGTGGCACACAGTACGCCCGCCGCACTTTCGCAGATCGCGGACAGCCCCCCCCGTCGACGATCGCGGACGGCAGCCCCCCCCCCCCCCCCCCGTCAACAACTTTGTGGTTGGCCACCCCCAAGACTTTCAGTGGCCCTATCCGGGGCCCACCCCCAGGACTCATTTCTGCAGGCGCCACTGACAGTGAGTGAGCTGAGAGTGGAGGTGAGGCTGTTCAAATGCACTGTATCATCACCAAGAAGCCCTCTATGCCAAGACAGTCCGACTTGGTGATGAGACTAACACTGTTGTGAAAGCTGTCAACATAATTTGAGCATGAGGGCTCTACCACAGAGAATTTCAAGCTTCCCTATCTGATGTCGATGCTGAATACAGGGACCCACTATTCCATTCTGATGTGCGCTGGATAAGTCGGCCTCTGTGCTGCAGCGGTTATATTCCCTGAGATTGGAAATCAACCTTTTTTTGAAAGAGAAGGGTCCCTCTTTGTGTGAGGGACCCTCTATGGTTTGCAGACTTGGCTTTTAAATTGATTTTCCTGATCATTTTAACAAACTGAACAAGAGCCTACAGGCAAAGACCAGCTTGTACCATATCTTTATGCACACATGAAAGCATTCTGTGTGAAGCCCTGACACAACTACACAACTCCAATATTGTGCACTTCCCCCGGATGCCTAAAATCAAATTGGCTTTTCCAAAGGCCAAGCTTCCTGCTGAAAAGGGGAGTTCTGCATCTGTGCTAACATCTCTTATGACAGAATTCAGTCAGCAATTCCAAGATATTTGAGAAAGAAATCCTGCTGTTCACGACTCCCTTCCCGATGGATCCAGAAGAAATGGAAGAGAGTCTGCAATTCTGCAATTACAACTTATCTAATTGCACTGTGATAATTCTTTGCAGAAACAATCTCAGCTTCTCTCCCTACCCTACTTGCACCAGAGCTCGGAAAAAAAGGACAAGTGTCCTTTATTGAGGCGCCAAAACAATGATGAGATGTTCGGTTTAGCATACATTTGTGAACATTTTCTCTGTTAACGCTGAACAAAAGTGGATTGACAACCGAAACGACCGACAGCCATCTCTGTGACGTCCTTCGCATCTCAACCACCAAACTTACTCCTGACCTGCCAGTCATCCTTCATTTCAAAGAGCAGCATCACTGCTATCACTGAGTTGGACGATTCTGATATTCCCATTTCCTTTCCCCCTTATTTTAATATACTTTAATACAGTAGAGGTGAGGCAATATACTTCTCCTGTACTGAGGGGCCCAGTCCTTCAAATATTTGTCTGTATGTGGCCCTCAGTGAAAAAAGTTTGGACACCCCTGCCTTATGCCATTGTTTTTAATGGGATGGGCTATCTATTGCCATCGCTATCACTAACCTTAGGGCTAACATGAAATTTAAACCTAATATGGCCTCACTGGATACTCAACATTAATTCCTTATTAGCCAGAACTTTGGAGTCTATTGCTCCTCTAAAACAAAGGTTTTAAAAATGGGAAGAAGCAGCTCCGGTCACGTAAGCAAGCATGCAAACGGCTAGAACGTAAGTGGTGTCTGACCAAACTAGAAGTTTTTTGACTGGCCTGGTCTGATAGCCTATTAGATTATAAACGGGCACTTCGATCTGCACAAACTAGCTATTATTCTAAACTAATGACAACAAGATCAACCCCAAATTCCTCTTTGGCACAGTGGCACAGCTTTTGAGCAGAGGGGGTTGTGCCTGCTGCTTTTAAAACAGCTGTCATTAAACCCCTTCTAAAAAAGCCCAACTTACTGTAAATCCAGACACCCTAAATAACTGCAGAGCGTGTGGACGCAAATAACTTATTCGAGACGCACTAATCTGGCTGTAGGCAACTACATAGCTCAGAAACTGCATTAAACAAAGGGTGACTGGCGCTTTTTTGGTTCTAATTCTCCATCATATAATCCTACTCAATCACCTTGAGACCCATATCGGAGTTTGTGGTCTCGCACTTTTGTGATTTAGATCCTACCTCACTAATAGATTTCATTTTGTTTCCAATTCACCTCGCAGCCCAGTGAATTTTGGCATTCCACAGGGTTGTGTAATGGGCCCATTGCTATTTTCTATCTATACACTCCCTCTCGGAAACACAATTTTTTTCTTTATCCATTTAGGTTCTTGGGAGTTTTTCCTTGACTTCCTAGAGAGCTTTGGGCTGGGTCGGGAATTTTCATGATGTTGTGGGTCTGTAACTCCCTTATTGGGCTATACTAGGGGTCGGCAACCTCAACTGCTCAAAGTGCCATTTGGACCCGTTTCCCACAGAAAAGAAAACACCGGGAGCCACAAAATCCTTTTGACATTCAATATGAAGATTTCACTGCATATATTGTTTTTTACCTTTATGTTATGTATAAACAAACTATAGTGTGATGCATTCATGAAATCAATGAACTGCTACAGAGAAAACAAAATTAAATTTCTGCATGCAACAAAAACATAAAATTTGAACTCCGAAAAAAGGTGCTGGGTTGAAGGTTACCTTCAAATAAAGTACACATTGTCTGTTTGAGTCCTTCTTGTATTTATGAAAAAAAAAAGCCAAACTCAAATTATCCATCGGCAGCAAACCAAAAATGCCGTCCTCTTGTGTGTGCCGTCATCCTTTTACTGGAGCGTACAGTCAGCTGTCAACCTGATTAATAAATGGACTATTTCACTGAAAAAATGAATAAATATGAATATATGCAAAATAGTAGACAATTTTGTCAATCAATTATTTCTCTTACTTGGTTAATGTGATTTTGCTCCTGAACCTCAGCACACAGTGTCTGCACATCAGGGCTGTATGACATCTTCATCTTCACACAGGACTGAAAGCTGTGGTCAGGCGTGCACGATTTTTGTTTTTAATGTAGTTCATGTTGGAGAAGACCTGCTCACATATGTACGTGGATCCGAAGATCGACAAGACTCCAAGCGATATTTTTTCATGTTCACATATATGTTGGGGATAGCATTGCATGTTTCAAACACAAGTTTGTCCGGTTTGGGGAGGTTTTCAATATCACTCCATTTGTGATTCTGAGCAGGAACAGCCTTCTGATGGGCAACATCTTCAAGATCGGCTATCAAACATTCAAACTTGGACACCCATATCTTTTTATCGGCTATGCCGGCCAGTTCCATCTCAAAATCAGGTTGACTCACACCTGCCAATGCAGTCGTGTTCAATAGGGATGGATCAAGGCTTAGGGGAGTGACAGGGAAGGATAATGTGTTTTTTCCTCTCTGAACTCGCAGAACTGCTTCCCAAACAATGTTTGCATTGCGATGATTGCAGACTGCAAATACTCTGAATTTATCATATTGTGAGCTTGTTTAAAGTCTCAAAAAAGGGAAGTGAGACAGTGTACCTCTCTGTAAATCTTTTGCAAGCACTGTCAACTTGCACTCGAATGCCAAAACCTCCTCCAGCAGGTGGATGTGGCACATTGGCGGTTGTGACACATATTATGAGCGACAAAAAAGTTAACACGTTTTATTTGATTTACAAGATCAACATAATCTTCAAATTTAGAATTACATTTTAAAACGAATGGACTAAAATAAAACACATTTTAATTGAATTGTTCAAATACAATATCAAGTTTAAATAATTCAACTTGTGGACCAAGCAGCGATCCACTTCAGCTTATTCACCTACATCACAAAGAGAATTTTCCAACTTCTTCAAGCCCAGGACCGAAGATTTGGAGCAAAGCTCACAACAACGGACCAACCATCGACTCACTGGACCCTCAACCCAGTAGACCGCTCTGTCCAGTCGATACTACAGAGAATCACAAAATAGACGTGATTCTACTAAGTAAGGCTTTGATATTTGGGCAGATTTAGATCTACTTAGATAAATTCACTGTATAGAATCCTGTGTTTTCTACGTTTACTATTTCTGCTATTGTGTTCCTTAAGTTTTCTAACCATGCTTTTCAGCACAGATTCTGCATGCTTTCTTCTGTCTCTCTCTGCCCCTCTTGGGTGATAAACCCCTGTGGTGTTAGGACGCACACACATGTTCCCTCACCAGCCAAAGTCTATTGATCTTAAACTGAAGAGGCCATCTTGGCTGTAAACCTTAGCTCCAAGGACTCCGCCCTTGACGGTGTGTTTCTAACTGAGCCACTTCCTGCACATGTCACGCACACACACACACACACACACACTCAAGCTTCACTCCTTTGTGATTGAATCCGTTATTATCTGAACTTCCTGTTATTGTTTTGTGTCTTTCCGGTTTATTATATTTATGGTGATGACTCTTAGTTGTTATTGTGAGTTAATAAATCCTTTCATACTATAACAGAAGTGTCTGATCTTGTTTGCTTTGAATGTTTGTATGATTCAACCTCTGCTCACGCCAAGACTCACCCTTCTAGATTGATTTCGAGCACAATACTAAACCTTAAATTGTTCCCATGTAATTCATTAATTTATTAATTTGATCATTTTAATTGATTTTTAAGATTTATGGTGAATCTTTGAGGCTTAGGTCAATTATCTGCTATCTTTTCCCCCTTTTAAATAAGGGGTGGTCCCCCGAGGACTTTAATTTATTAAAGTTATTATTTTTATTTGATTTGATTTTGATTTGATTTTGATGTGAGTGAATATACCAACACAGGGCAGTTACTTGGACACATCTGTAAGTCACTTGGTTTTCTTTTATTCTTTTAATGAAGAAGAAGAAGAAGAAGAAGAAGAAGAAGAAGAAGAAGAAGAAGAAAGTATTTGACATGATAATGAGCATACAGTTATGGGACATTTTTTAGATGTTTTTTTATACATAGAGAGGGGGAGAAAAATAAATATTGATTGGGACATGTGATACACATGTGGACAAAATGCATAAGGAGGAGAAGAAACTAATGATAATGAAATGCTAATGATAACTTGAGCAAATGATAACGGTAATATACGGTAGGGTTGTTGCCTACCTATGTTGAACACACTCATTGGAAGTTGCTTTGGATAAAAGCGTCTGCTAAATGACCGTAATGTAATGTAATGGCTGTATAGGTGGCTAATAGCATTGTTGGTGATGAATAGCCGTTTTCTGTCTGATTGACGTGTTCGCATGTGATTTGAGCCAATTAAGTTTGTTCTTCTTTTTCCTTTTGTTTTATCTATTGCTTGTTTCCCAGAAATAACCATGGAATAACCACTATACAAGGCATGTTTTGATATGTATCCAGAGTTATGAAACTATTTACCCTATATCTATCCATACACACTTGCACACACTCATGAAGAAAAGCTGTTGAAGAATTGAGGAGTTTATTTCCATTATATAGATAAACAACCTGATTAACATAACGTAGCCTTTAATTTCACAATAGCAATCACCTTGTGGCTTTTCACGTTTTTTGCATGGTGTTGATTATGTTGTCAGGGTTTGGATGTTTGATAAGTTTCCTTTACTGACTACATTGTCTGTTGTGTATAGAGGAAGTAGATGGTACAACGTGATCCGATGGGGGAGCTACAATAAATGGTTGTTCCTCAATATGGGAAGTGTTTAAAACTTTGTCTGAGCTCGATTGACAGTGAGGCAATCATGAGAACGTCATGTTAATGACAGAAGAGGAAGCACCACCTTTTGTGTACGTGCAGAGTGGAGTCAGGTGGAGTGTAAAGATCGGAAGAGAGAGGAGAGCATAAACTGCTTGTGGAAGGGGCAGGGAAAGATTTTTTTTATCTACCTTGTAATGGAGGACTTATGAATGCAACATAAATTACAGTGCGCAGAGCTACTACAGGGGTGGCACGGGATCGGAAGAGGAGAGATATGAATAAGTACCACGTCCGGTAAATGAATGAGGCGATACTGCTGGAGAATGAGCGCGCATCCCCCCCACAACAACAATCACTAAATGTTGGTACGTTTGAGACTTTGTGTGAACAACAATGTTCATCCTAACATTGTTTGATTTGTGCGTGAATGATAACTGTGCAAATAGTAGATGCTTTTATAATCGTGACAGCCAGTGCCAGGGTGTCAGTACATACAGTACACAGATTTCCAACAAATAGTTTTTGATAATACTTGCAGGTTCTGTACATGGTTAGGCAGTCAGCAAAGCCAGAGGTATCCAAAATTGCACAGGCAATAGACAGAATACAAAAATACAAAAACTGGGTCAAAATACACTGAGAAACTAACATTAGGAATCACTGGAACACTCACAAGAGACTGACGAGATAAACTGGCACAGAAGACAAAGACTATATACGTTGGGCGTGGGAAGACAATCAGACACAGGTATGACACATTAGGGCAGGTGCAGGAAATCAAACAGGCAGAGAGCACAAGGGAGTAGGAAGCGAAGTGACCTGAAACGAGACAAGACCTGAGTATAAAACAAAACAGGAAATAACTAAATATGCACAAGTGGAAACAACCCTAACTAATCGCAGGGACTAGATGTTACAGGTGTTCTATTCTCTATTAAAAAATAATTAATAATTAATTGATAAATTCTAAAATACCAATTGTTGTTGTGATATGGGGTAATTATATTGATAATATCAATAGTTATTGATTGTACATCACAAGATATTCTTAAATGATGAAAATATGTTAATGAGGTCTCATGTTAGGAATAGAAAGAGAACACAATAACTCATTACTGTGCCATATTTGTGTGTTTATTTTAACTACCAGATACAATCTCAAGGTTATGTGATGGAGTTAGACTGGATGGTCATTAGACCGTGTGGCCTACTGTAGGATCTGTCCGCAGAAGATGTGGACAGATCCTACAGCGGACAGCTTGATCTGTTCATTCACACACTAGATGAGAACATGTACACACACACACACACACACACACACACACACACACACACAAACACACAAACACACACACACACACACATACAAACACACACACACACACACACACAAGCAACTGAACTCAATCACAAATTTATCAATTTAAATTAGCATTTGCTTCACTATGAAGACATTTATTTTTGTTTCTCCTATTTTTATTTTTATTTTAAAGACACAGCCCAAGTTATGAAATGGGCAATAACGTTACTTTGTATGCTTCATTTCAGAGACTGAATCTTGTCCATGCTTTATAAGGGCATAAGTAGATTTTAGAAGCTGTCAGAATTCCTCTGTAACTTGTTAGTTGAGTGATTGTTGTGCAGTTTGTAGTGTGTGACTGTCCGCATTAGGTCGGTCGATTCTGTGTGTGTGTGTGTTAAATATTGATACAGATTTGCGATACAGTCATGGCTGAAAATATTGGCAGCCATGCACATTTTAAATAACCTTAACAAGTTTCAAGTTTCTAAAAAAAGTTGAAATTGATAAGTTTTTGGTCTTCACAATTCCGTATCACACTGCTAATGATGAATAAACTTACATTTTAATCTTAAATCTTAAAATCTTAAAAAATCTAATAGTTCATAAACTTTTTTTGATTCAGAACTCAACATAATCTTTTAAATCAAAAAATAAACCGAAATGGAGTTGACACAAAATTGACATTTGGTGACACAGTGGATACCACTCTGGAGGTTGACTTGACCGCAATGTTCTGCCTGACCTCAGACAATTTTCAACATATATGGATAAATACAATATTTTAAGTAATTTGTGTGTAATTTGAAAATAAAGGGGTGCTAATGTATTTGGGTACCATGACTGTACAACCTTTACTGATCAAAAATCAGTAGTGCTTCTTAATTGTTATGCCTTGCTATTTTATGAATGCAAGCATTGTAATTTATCATACAGATGCAATACCATTACTATATATGAACAACGTATGGAACGTTCGAAGTTCCATTCTCGCTGGTGTTTACTTTTATGTTCTATGTATTTTTTATTTATTTTAAACTCTACAAAAACTAACTTGAATGAGGAAAACATTTACACTACACTTTATTTTTAGGCAAGTTATAGTATTGTAGTACTTTTTACAATCCGAGTAGTTCTATTTTCACTTATGAAACCAAACCGAGAAAATGGTTGTGCAATTGCACATAACACCATGCTTTGCTCATTAATGGAACACTTGGATGCCAATGAAAAACATGTATCTATGTTTCCAAACAGAAATAAACATCTGATTATTTAAAATTGAAAGCCAACTATTTGCTGCATTATTTACAGGTAACGTGCCTTCAGAATAACCGAAATTCTAAGCATTTTGTTCAGCTATTTAAATCTATTACATTTTGGAGGTACAGATTTTGCTCCAATGTAGCTGAAGAGTGAAGTCAGCACTTCTTTATTACATCACCATTGAAAAGTATAGAATATCGAAGTAAGAAAAGAGAAAAGAGATAGATGGGGAATGGCACAATAGCATTACTGTAGGGGATACAGAGTGAGCACTATGGATTATAGATTTCCAAAAGAGGATAAAATGAAATATTACTGAAGCTCAGCTGTGCTGCAGCTACAACTAGCTGAGTTGACACATATAGAGTCTTAAATTCATCTATCATCATCTAACAAGTCAGAAAAATTCACTCCTACAGTACATATCATCTCCAACCTATATGCTCTCCATCTCTTTGGGATTTACCTAAACTTTGACTAATTTATCTCATTTGGTTTCTCTTTTTTCTGCTTCTGTAGACAGACGGGTTATCAACTTCAGTGTGTGCATTTGTGTGTTAATGCTCTCCCATTCCAAAGTGACCGTGTGTGTATGCATCTGCAAGCGTGAGTGCTTGTGCATTAAGCCTTGTGTCATGTTGTAGCATCTATTGACTCAGCTTCAAGGCAGCAGAATACACACGCAGTCATATTACAAAAATGTTTTTCATCTTTCAGCTATGTGATTATAGAGTGAGTTTACAGTCAGACAAATCTGCAAATTTAGACAACATTCTCAACTACCTGCATGAACCGCTGTCCCAGGAAACATAGGACTACATTGTACTGTGTACTTTACCTTTCCCGTCAACTCTCTCTCTCTCTCTCTCTCTCTCTCTCTCTCTCTCTCCACCTTTCTCTCTCTCCCTCGTCCCTGTCTTGCGTGCTATTTCTCAATGCATGACTTTTGTGTTTTGCTCTGCATTCTTTTTTGTATCTCTGTATAATCCCCCTGGAAGTTCCTATTGCACACCCAGCCATTTCAGGAGACGGAATCTCTCATGGAATTGCCTCTCCCGAGGTTTCTTCCTTTTTCCTTATGCAGTAAGGTTTTCTCTGGAGTTTTTCCTCGTCTTCCTAGAGAGCTTTGGGTTGGGTCGGGAATTTTCATGATTCCTTGTTGGACTTGACTTGACTGCGTCTGGTCTGTCAGACTGGAGTTGTTTGTTGGTCACTTGGAAGTGACTCTTGTAGAGATGTGGCCATTTGGTCAGATGGATTTTCCAACTTGTTGCAGAGCTGAAGATGTCCATTTTCAGCACAATTTCCTTGACATCTGGAGATGGGATTTTTTTTTTTCTTACCAAATTACACAAAAATAAAACTGATTTTGCATTAACCTCTGTTCATATGTCTGCTCATCACCTGACTCTCTCACCTGATTCCTATCTCCTCATCAGGGGTGTAATTTAAAACTGTTGCATATTATGCACTAACAGGGTGTGACATTTGCATGAGGAATTCCTTCAGAAATTGGGATTTATAAGGACAGAATTTACATAAGGATATGTGGACCGCTGTGGCAATTTTCACCTATGCATACGCACATTTTGGAGTCAGGAGGATCTGGTGACACGAGTCGAAAGGCAGTTTTCACAGAAATGTTGCTGTAGAATGACTGTTACGACCAGCTCGTAGGAGGGAAATGCAGAGGCAACTTTTCGGAAGCAAACTGAAATGTATTAAAGATGTAAACAATAAATAACAGGAGTATAGGTCTGGATGTCAGTATCAGTGTTGCATAAGGGTGCATGGATGTGTGGAATAATGTGGAGTGCATGTTGTCAGTGCAATAAAAGAGACATCAGCAAAACATGAAAGCATGCTTGAGGAGGGGGCTGGCTGCAGCTCAGCAGCAACAGCAACTGGTGTCTGGGCAGGTGGGGTTAAGTAACCTGGGAACACTGGCCAGGTGGCTTTTGTCTGAGTTCCGGCTGTGAATGTTAGGGAGTCGCTTTTTTGAAGCATACGTTTTTTTTTTACTGTGTAACGCTAATCAATAACCTAACCACCATATATGTCATCTGCTGTTCCATTCCCAATATTTTTTTGTGAAAACCAAGCGTGGGTACTTTGGTGCAACTTGTAGCATTGTAAAGTTCAAAGACAGATTTCCGACGCTAATTATTAAAATCATTTGGTTTAGTTGTTAACCCACTTCAATCGTTTGTAGTGCGGCTACTGTATGATTTAACACATTTTGGTTATAAAGGTATAAAAGGTATATCCTTCTAAGTACTTTGTTGTTAAAAAAGATACATAATTCATTCATTGATATCAAGAAGAAAATGTGTTTATAAGATCTGATGTAAGAACTAAAAGAGAACCAAATGACTCAATACTCTGCTCTGCTGTGTCAGTTGTTTTTTGAGTGCAGGTTTAACCTGTTACTGTTATTATCTGATGGCAGGTCACTTGTGTGTATGTGTGTGTCTGCACGGGAGTTACACATTTGTGTGCGTTTCTAGGTGCGTGTGTGTGGTTTCACTAGTGCATGTGTGACTGTAACATGGCTTTAGTCCTAGAGAGGCTCCATAGGCAGGCTTTAACTTTATACGAGCAAGGGGACTTCGGCATCTTTAGTTTATAACGCTCCTGGAGGAAACTGATGCGGATCATCAGGACTTACCGTACCACTCTCATGTCCGCTGGTTAAGTTTGGGCAAAGTGTTTAAACGAGTGTGGGAGCTGAAAGAAGAGATCAACAAATTTTTAGAGTTAATGGGGACAAATTTCCTGAGCTAAGCGACAAGAACTGGCTTAGTGACTTTGCGTTTGCTGTGGACATATTTTCACACATGAATGAGCTGAATGTGAAATTGCAGGGAAAAGATCAGTTTGTGCACGACATGTACAAAAATGTTAGAGCCTTCAAATCCAAGCTAAATTTATTCTCCAGACAAATTGCAAACAAATATTACACTCATTTCCCCACACTTGCCCTGCAGAAAGAGGCGACGCGAAACGCAAAGAAATACAGAAAATCACGCTTGCTTCACTTAACAAAGCCACGTTTCCAAACCTCCGGAAGACGGCACAGAAGATGCTGACTTTTTTTGGCTTGACCTACGTATGTGAGTAGACATTTAGCGTCATGAACATCAACAAAGCCTGTGACAGATCCAAGTTAACTGACCAACACCTCAGATCTATCCTGAGAATTGCCACAACAAAACGAACTCCAGACTTTGATGCACTGGCATAAGAGGGAGATCAACAACACTGTTCTCACTGAAACTGAAGGTGAATTTCTCTACTGTGTTTATTAAAATAAAATAAAATGCATTTGGAAAACAATTTGTACAATGAGCCTTGCATATTCATGCTTTGCTGCCTGTTGTAGGCCAGATACAGTACTTTCATATAATAGCTTTTACATGTCATTTATATTAGTTCACACAAACTTCCATCCATCCTTGACTGGCTCGGCCCCTCTGTCAAATTTTAGAACCAATTGTGGCCCGCAAGTCAAAAAAAACCCTGCTTTAGCCTATTGTTCTTCTCTTCCAGTATTTGCTGCAGTGGTGTTGCTCTTTGTGGTCGGCATAGTTTTAAATTCCTCGTCCACCTTTAATATAATATATGATTGATGATGTTTGATCCTCTAATGCACAGGTGTCAAACTCAAGGCCCGCGGGCCGAATCAGGCCCCGAGTCATTTTATGTGGCCCGTGAGAGCAAAGAGCTTTTATGTGTACATTGTCCATACCCACAACGCATGTCGATTCTGTGACCCACCCACGAAGTCACGGCATTCCGCGATCAAAATGCAGCATTTTCACATCAGTGTTAGATCAGCGCTAAACGAAGGTGATTTTCCGACGATAGATTCTCTGATAGGCTATTGCGGTGCGCGATGGGAAGAGGAGCGATAGAAAATAAGTATCGCCTCAGGCAAATGAATGAGGCCATACTTCTTCACATCGCAGCCGGAGAATTATATTATCTGTTGTTTCTTTTTATCGGCGCTGCTTCACAGTTTGCGCTGATCAGCTGATCGGATGCATTGTTAGCTTGGCTAGCCGCTAGTTTAGCGTTACAAGCCCAGTTGTGAGGTATTTAAGTTATTATTATTATTAACAACGCAGGAGAATGAGCGATTACCCGCCGCTGGGTAGGAGAGCCATGGCCACACTCCTTCCTTTGCCACATCCTATCTATATGAGCCTCAATAAACACAAAATATAGATTGGAGCTGTCAGTCGGACAGCTGCAACCCCGATTTGAAAAGATCTGCAGCACAAAGTTGAAGCCCACACCAGTCACTGATAAAAAAGCTGATAAAAAGTGTTATTTTTTGCAAAGAATAGCTTAATTTAATTTAATTTATTTGTGTGTGTGTGTGTGGGATATACTTATCTACAGAAGGGGGGGCCTGCAGAAAAAGCTTGGGAACCACTGATTTAAGAAATTTCAGGTTGTTCATCATATGTTTTGTAAAAAGATAGTTAAATAAAAGTATATTTGCAATATGAACCTGTACTTCTTTGCACTAAAACAGAGGGAAGTTGTCCATTTACATCCATTTATAGGTTATCATGCTATGATTTTACTAATCCGGCCCACTTGAATTTAAATTGGGCTGCATGTGGCCCCAAACTAAAGTGAGTTTGACCCCCCTGCTCTAATGTGAAATATGCAGCACATGACCATTGCATCTTCATCTATAGCAGCATGCACGTCGCAACATTAATAAAGCCAGTGTTGATGATCACTAAGACTAAGTCTGATTGCAGGTTTTAGATTTTGACAAGCCAGCTCATGCAAACAAGGCTGACTTCTGGTTAGCTTGCTTCATAGTAGAGACCCCAGAACCTTCACATGTCATACTAATCCAGTATCCAGCATATTTTATTCAGGAGGTATCAGAACAACATCTATATTATATGTATTTTATTATTCGATAATACTCCTGAGCCTCTACTAATTTCGACCAAACTTTTTTTTGTAATCTCTGTGACAAAATCCAAATATTTTCTCATTTCCACCTCCCACAAGTATGTACATCTTTGCCTCCACAAAGTTCCTCTTTTGCCCTTGTGTTCAGACGTTGACATTCTGAATTCCAGTGTATGACCAGCACATTTCAATATGCATCAATTCATTTGCATTGACTGTTTTATAGTATAAACTTTATACTATAAAACAGTCAATGCCCCCACTACTAGCTATAAACTTTATAGCTAATAGTGGGGGTGGTGTGGGCTGGATATGAGTTATGTTTGGCATGCAAACCTTTTCATGTCAGTTTTGAATATCAAAGGGAAATTATGTACAAATGTGCAGGCAGAGGGTTTCTTATGTCACATTTTTTTTCTTTACATACACCTGGAAATTATGTACAAATGTGCAGGCAGACGGTTTCTTATGTCAGATTTTTTTTCTTTACATACACCACTTGTCTGTCTCTCAGCACTTGCAATTGTTTAGTTTTGACATACAGTATGGGTTGCAATAAGGCAAATTTTGGCTCTCCAGAGGACTTTAATTTGCCTTTCCTCTGATGCTTCTAAATATTGTTTCACCATATATATTGTTACAAAGTGTTTTTTTTATTTTTTTTATCAGCAATGGTTTCTGGTATAGTGAGCAATATAGCTCGGGAAACTAGTGTGAATTCAGGACATTTAGTATTGTTTTTGTTATTTCCATAAATAACCAGCCAGGCATACAACATATGACTTCTTGTGCAGAGACTTCAGAAATGAAGAAAATGCCTTACAGTGTTCAGGAAATATAGAGGCAGAAATCCATAATGAAAGATAGAGATGCCTTTTCTCTAGCCCTCATTAGTCCATAATGCAACACAGCAACTGTAATTATGCTAACATTATAGTTCTTTCCACCTACACATGAAACCAGCCTGAATACATCTTTTAGGGAGACATTTGTCCTCAGACAACTCTGAGAGGCAGTACAAACTCTCCACAATACTGTCATCATCCATTATCTATACCTTTATGCTGTGGGGGCTGCTTTGGTTCTACAACATCTGTCACATTCTGTCACCTCATGTGCCATTTCCTGTTTTATTTTGAAACTCACTGTCTTGTCTCTGTTTCAGGCGTCTTCACTTTCTACCCTCCTGTGCTTCCGGCCAGTGTGATTACCTGTCCCATGTGCTCTTTGTCAGTTTGTTACCGTTCTTGGCTCCCGTATGTTCCCTAGTGTGAAGGTGCAAGGACTGATAACAGGGACTACTTGACACCTCTACAGCTTCTTAACCCAAGCCATCAGCATTTTACAGTGGCCCTTCCCAGGACATTCTGCACCTGCACTGTATTTGCACTCACATCCCTCATCCACACCAGCAAATTTGTAAATTCATCTGTACATGTTGTTTTATAACTGTCTTCACTTAATACTTCACAATCACATGTGTAAATAGACACTTACTTTACCTTATTTTATCATAGTCATTCCACTTATCTTATGTTATTCTGGTACTGCTTTATTTTGTCTGTAGTGTTCTTTTATAGTTTGTAGTAGTTAGTATTGCCTGTGTGGTACCCATGACACCTACACTATGTGAAATTCCTTGTACATCTGTACTTACGTAAACTGAATTGAATTGAAAATTTACTGATTAGAAAATACTTACGTTGTTTAATCCAAAACTATTCAACTAAACTAATTAAGTTACAAAGCTAAAATAAATGTATGTTATAAAACACAATTATCTATTAATAATAATAGGAATGTTATGTTATCTTTATATACAGTGTATAGCGCATGTCAAGGCACTTTACATACATAGCACCTAAAGAAGCCCGACATTCCCCCATGAGCAAGCACTCGTCATTGAACTAAGATGCATTACGAGTGACAGTGAAGGAAATAATAACAGTTTTTTGGCAATGATAACTAACTCAAAACTAAACTTCATTTCGAGGTTTCTTAGCAAATTTGGACATCTGACAGTCAGCACTGTGGTGTTTGCATCATGTCAACACTGGTGATTCTGCTTATATTTACTTATTGTATTTCACATACACTCTTGCTTACACTATAAACAAGCCATAAGTAAGAATCAAGCATAACTTAATTTTCCTTTGCTATAATAGTGTTTCTCAAACACAAACACCAGCAGGCCACAGCACAATTTGGCCAGAGGAGAAATTAAAGAAATTACAGTGTTTGCTGCAGAATAAACTGGAGCAGTCAGAGCTTGCAGCAGAGAGGGCTGAACTAATAGGACCATACAGGTAGTGTTGGGTCGTTAACGAACGAGCCAGCTCTAAGAGCTCTTTGAAGTGAATCCTAATCAGGAGCCTTTCACTTAATTTTTTCGTCCACTTTTTTTTTTCCCTGTTAAAGCCGCACGTGATTGGTCAAGATGTGTGGGAGGGGCGGTGTGAAAGCGGGCCAGATGGGGCCACTGAAAGTCTTGGGTTGGCCGACAAAAAACAAAACATATTATGGGTTGTTGTTATGTAGGTATTTAGGGTGGCTGAGTATGTCCAAAAGTGCTACCTGTAGTTCTACTACTACTGACTGTGATTTTCATTTACTCTGTTCTGAGATTATTAGTGGCCATATTATGAATCTTACTATAGTTCTGAGCAAGATCGGCCCTGCATAGCTTTCAAGGGCAAGTATAGCCTAGGTGCCCCTGCTCAGGCTACGCAATGCAAGTGTGTTGACTTAAACCCAAACCCTCAGAACTTCATGTTAGGGTGCATATTGCTGATATGGGATGATGGCAAAATAAGCACTTTTGCATTGCCTTGCCCGAGCATGGACGCCTAGTCAAAATTTGGTGCTTAATAAAGGGTGGGTCATGCTTCAACTAGGGTTGCCAACTTTCTCAAATTCAAATAAGGGACATGTTTCATAACACAGTGCCATGGTGGTGTGGGTATGGTGTTGTGTAAATATTGTGTAATTCAAATTCTTATTCAATTGGAAGGGCAACAATGTGGGCCGCAACTTAGCAACCAATGGAGTAGGACGCTTGCTTGAGAGTCTCTCGCAGAATCTCATCTAAAGTGCTTTTTATCAGCTTTTTTTTTTTTTTTTTGCAATTTGTTTTTATTGAAGCAGATATTGTACATGACATTGTGCATACAGGTTAAAGGGAATTTTGGAGATCATTTTTTATATAGAAAGAGAGGAAAGAGGAGAGAGAGAGATAGAGAGAAGGGAGGCAGGTTGTGGTATCCCTACTATTGTTGTTGAACTTTATACATACATAGACCCTGAGGAAAAATACAAGTGGGCTGGATTTGCAATGAAGTCATAGGGTACATACAGAACTTACAGGATGATGTCAAACAGCAATGTAGGTTAGAACAAATCGCATCATAGGTTGTGATAGAGAGAGAGAGATAGATAGGGGAGAGACAAACAGGAAATGAAAAAAACCAAAGAGATGGCATCCCGCCCCGAAACCGCACCCAACCCCACATTCATACAACCCTGCATTCACACACCCCCATCCTGGACTGCCTGAAATGCAAAATAAAATAAAAAGGATCTGATCTGTGTTCTTGTAATCAGTCACTGGTCTGGCATAGCCTGTAGATCTGTGAAATAGGAGAGAAAAGGGTGCCATCTCTTGATAGAATTTATCAGTGTGGTTCCTCATAGTGCATTTGATTTTCTCGAGTCTAAGAAAGTACATTGTATCCTTAAGCCATTGCGAAATAGAGGGAGGGGTGAGGGATTTCCAATGTAGGAGCAGGCGTCGCCTGGCAAGCAAAGAGGTGAACATGATGATTTCCTTTTGTGGGGTGTTAAAACGGTGTAGGTCATACGGAGTACCGAAGATGGCAATGTAAGGGGAGGGTAGAATTTGTATTCCCAATATGGTGGACAGTGTGTTGTAGTACAAGCAGTTGTGTGTTGGACAGTAGTTGAGGAGCCTGGGGCAAAGAAAAAACATGTGGCTTAAGTTACAATGAGGCTTTTTTTTAACCTGTTTTTACCGCTACATCACTTGAGCAAAGATTCCCCAACAAATTCTGCACTAGTAGGTCGTAACAGAAAACACTATGAGCCCAGAAAAAGCCCAGAAAGGTCAAACGCTGCGGCTGGAGTCTGGAGATGGTCTCCGCTTCCACCCCATCTTCTTCAACTCTAGAGTCTCCCTCCATGGAGACTGATGTGCAACCCACAGATGGAGATCGCATTAATCAGCTGGTGGTGCTAATCCAAGAGTAGAGCCACGATATTCAGGTACTGAACCCAATGTTACTGGCGATGAGACTAGAAATGGCCATGAATTCCCAGGGGATATCGGCAATGATACAGGAAATGGTGGCAAATTTCCAAACGATACGGACGATGGCATAGGGGACAGGCGGCAATCAGAGCTGCTCTGGCCCTGTTCTAAGCTGAGCAACGAGTGTAAAATAAACAGGCTACCTTCGAAACCCGTCTGACTGCTGTCGAAGCTGCTACACAATCCAACGTCACTCAGTTACCCACTGCGTGGACCAAGTTAGAGAACGAATACGAAGGCCTAGCAGCCTATACGCATCGCAATAACATAAGAATCATTGGCATACCAGAAGAAACCGCCATTAACACCACCACGGCAGCTGCCTTGTTGAAGGAAGTTTTCCAGCTCGACCAGGAGCCTCCGCTGGAGCACACTGCACATTCCAGCTGAGGCCAAGACTCGGGAATCGCCCTTGCCCTGTCATTGTCCGGGTTATTACATTACATTACATTTGGCAGACGCTTTTATCCAAAGCGACTTACATTACAGTTACCTGCCTTGCTCAGGGGCACCTTGGCAGGGGCTCGAACCGGCAACCCTCCGGTTCCCAAGCGGAAGCTCTACCCACTGAGCCACTGCCTCCCTTATTCAACTCTAACGATGGTGCTAATATCCTGCAGTGGGCCCAAGAGCTTCGTCTGATCAACAAAGGTGTTATGAGGATCTCCGTGGTTCCCGACCATTCGCCGAAAGTTGCCCGTGCTCAGGTTGCTTTCAACGCTTTCAACCTAACTTATTGCACTTCTACTCTAGCACTAGTTATGCTCTTAGCTGTTGGTTTTGGAAGGAAATGCACTTACGATTTCTTGTGACCTGAAGTTCTTTTATCTACTTATGTTGAACTTATTGGAAGTTGCTTTGGATAAAAGCATCTGCTTAATGACCGTAATGTAATCTAATGTAATGTAATGTAACGCTGTCAGGAGCCCGCTCTGAAGCATGGAGGAAGAACCCCAAAGGATCTGCAAACCACTACTATAAAGTTGGAAGTTCAGTAGGGGTCTCGCCCAAACCTCCAATCCTATTACTGGGCAATTCAACCCGATGCATTACAGTACTGGATTAACTATCCTGAGCTAGCCTGGTGCAGGCTGGAAGCCCAATACTGCTCCTACTCCTCCTCCTGCGCTGCCCTTATATACTCCTCTCTCCCAACCAAGATCCCTCAGTTCCCCCAAAACCCTGTTGTTCTTAATGCTCTAATGATTTGGTACCAATTCAGGAAATTCGCAAGCGCATCCCCCCCTGGGTCCAATCCGCAACAACCACCTGTTCCCTCCCTCATTCTTGGACACTTCCTTCTCAGCATGGCACACAAAGGCATTCAGTGTTTCCTTGACCTGTACTCGGGCAACTCAATATAGACCACCGGCTAACCAATTATTTAAGTGCTTCCAAATCAGACACTTTGCCTCCAGCAATTTCCAAAACTTCGCTTCCCCTCCCCTCAACTCGTGTGGGAAGACCTTCTACATTCAAGACACCACTAAAAGGGACCATCTATGAGATCTATTGCCGCATCTTGGACCGCGGGGACCTATCTAATGCCAAAACATGGGCTGCCTGGGAGGCTGAGCTCGAACTCCAACTAGACAAAAACTGGTGCGAGTAAGTCATACGCAATCTACATACTGTCTCATCCTTTACTCGTCTCGCTCTCATCCAGTTTTGGGTCGTACACACGATCCATTTTTCTAAATCTAGATTGGCCCGAAATGTAGAGGACAAATGTAATAGATGCTCGAATCCTCACTGTAACCTAAGCAGCATGTCTTTTCTCTGTCCCAGGGTGCACAATTACTGGTCCGCTTACTTTAACACACTGTCTACCATATTGGGAATGCAGGTTCAACCCTCTACTCATATTGCCATATTCGGTACCCCATCTGACTCCCGCCACCGCACAAAAGGAAATTGTCATGTTCACCTCTCTGGTTGCTAGACGCCGCCTGCTTCGGTATTGGAAATCCCTCACTCCTCCCTCCATTCAATGGCTGAGGGATATGATGTATGACTTAAGAAAATCAAGTACACTATCAGGGGTAACACTGATGACTTCTGGGTTGGGTCAGGTCTTTGGGTGTGATTTCCTCTCTCTGTTTTTTTGTTGGTTTTTCTTTTCTCTTCTTTTCTTCACCACAGCCTATGATGCGATCTGTAGTTGCCTACACTGCTGTGTACATCATCCTGTAAAAACTGTACCTATGAGATCATCGCATCAACATCACTGATGCCATCCTGGACTCTGCATCCACACTACTGT
The DNA here is from genome assembly GCF_046128005.1 of Genypterus blacodes. Taxonomy (NCBI): domain Eukaryota; kingdom Metazoa; phylum Chordata; class Actinopteri; order Ophidiiformes; family Ophidiidae; genus Genypterus; species Genypterus blacodes. The sequence goes on from NW_027466852.1 coordinate 9,299,809, forward strand.
GCGATGTTCTCACAATCTTCAGCAGCCATGGCTTCCTGTTGTTTCTATTTCAATCTACTTGTACTTCATATTGCCTATTTTACCTACCTACCAAATTTGGACATTCACAGCAAGAAAAATACAAAAAAGAGCAAACACATTTTACATGCTAAACAGTAAACTACTGTGAAACTACTCTACACTGGAAACATTTTTCTATTTCCCTTGTTTGAGGCATTGGTGGCAAAAGAACACAGGCATTAACATATGAGGCTTCACTGTCATGTTCTGCAGTAGATAGACAAAGTAGTAGAGTAGACAAAGGATGCACCCATATTGCTGCACCTTTATCTAGTGTGGTCTTCTTGCACATCTCTGTTTAACCATGGTCAAATGAGAAGTACAAAAGGCTTTGGTGGAGTCACCGCTGACGGCTTTAACCCAAGTTTGTTTTGTTTCCTATTGGTTATTGTAATTTCGTATGTGTGTGTGGATTGCATTGTGTGTTGTGCATGTAATGTTATAAATGCATGGGTCTGAAAAAGGTAATTTCTCAATCCTGAGATCAATAAAGGGGAGTTCTTCTTCTTCTTTGTGTGTGCATGCATGTGTTCGCTCAGAGTTGCAACGAGCACCATTCCTCCAATTACCTGAAAACTTGGCCGAAACATTGCTCAGGTGTCTGGCATGTGCATGTCACCTACATGTTTATGTCGTGAAAAAACCAATGCTAATTATTGTAGTGGGAGATTGGAGACATTATCATAAATGATGCCACAGTTGTTAATGACATCCACGTTGGAGAACAATGGAAGCCAGAATTGATTTTCACCACCTGTTCAATCCGGAACACACTAATTTGAGAACATGTTGGAGAACAGGCTGGCTTTCACAGTAACCATCAACAAGTTAAAACAAGTTTCCATTAAATGTGATAAAAAGGACATGAGAAACACAATGATCTGCTATAATTCCATGTGGATGCCCAAACATTTAGATCAGGATTTTCTGCATTTGCATAATGAAAATGGGGTAAAATAGGGTCTGGCTGGTAATAAGTACCGTAATTTTCGGACTATAAGCCGCGCCTTTTTCCCCATTTTTCGACCCTGAGGCTTATATAACGGTGCGGCTTATCTATGGATTTTTACAGCTAACGGCCACTAGGGGAATTCCTAAATCTATGGATTTTACAGGTTACAGTCCTCCGGAAGGCGGCCGTGTACTGCACCTTAGCCTAAAAGATGAAGACGAGGATTAATGACTTTTCTGGTAGGCTGATTACCGTATATTTTAAGCAGCCGTGTTACTGCAACTTTAGGCTTACGCGCTTACTGTCGTGTTACAGGCACTTTATTTTGCACATTTAAATAAACATTTAATTTAGCCATTGATATTGCCTCGTCAAGCGCTGTAAGCTTTGTTTTTTGTTATGGTACTACTGTAGGCTATAATGTAGATCAGTGGTTTTCAATCTTTTTCATGCCAAGGACCACTGCTGTAGATCACTGCCGGTGCGTGCGCTGGGAGCGCACCGTTTAAGTTTGAAAGTTGTAAAGTTTGTGTGTCTGAAACGCTATGTGATACATTACAGTTTACACAGCATAGTACATGTTCTGTAGCTACTATTGCACTAAATGGTAACACTTGAAAACGTTATGCAAATATGCAACTTGTTTGTTGAAATGTTAATAAATGGGAGCTTCCTCAAACAGCAGCCTCTTTCCCGACAATCTGTGCACGAACCCTTACATATGGTAATTAAACATTAAAAAACCGGCGGCTTATAGTCCGGTGCGGCTTATATATGTACACATCATTCAATTTAGCTTCTGCGGCTTATAGTCAGGTGCGTCTTATAGTCCGAAAATTACGGTAATGGCTGGGGCTGCAGTGACTGGGGTGAATCTAGCAGAAGTCTGTGACTCACGGGAGCCGCCCTAGCACTTGGGAGACCAAGTTCTCTCACACACACACACACACACACACACACACACACATATCTTGAATCTTGTGAGGACTGAAAACCATATCTTCATTCCATAACCGTCAAACCCAAAGTGCACCACACCATCTTTAACCTTGACACTAATCATAGTTTTCCCTTTCATCACTAAGGATTATTATTATTATTATTATTATTATTATTAATAATTGTATTTATCCATTTTCGCATTTCACAAACATAATGGTAATGGAAGGCACCACATTTGTTTTGCTCGTTAGGTCCTGATATACAAAGCTGCCATGTTGCAGCTGGTCAATCAGAACAGAACAGGCTTTGGTGGGAGAGTGGTCCATGAAGGAGGTTTTTGCACTTTAAAGCATTGAAAAGTTTTCAAAGTATACATTAAACTGTTCTCTTTCTTTGCAATTACAGCAGGTAGGTTTTCATACACACACATCTTCGTCACATTAAAGTTGTAAACAGACTAAGGCTACTGGCTGGTTTAACAGATTTGAGTTATTCCTCCATCCCTGGCATTATACACTTGTACTGTCATGGCATTGGGTGAGTCATCGTACTATGAACCACATAAACGTCTATCTTAAGCTTTTACCATAACCTGCATATTCACAGTGGAGTGTGATGTGTGAAGAGGCTCCATCCTTCACCTTCACTGCCTCTCAAGAACACAACAGAGCAGACAAGTATAGAGCTTCTGCCTCCACTGGCTAGGCAGGTCAAATATTTATGAGTGTTCTAACCTCTGTGTGACCCCAGCGGAACAGCCTTAGAAAGGTTAGCGAGGGGGGTGGTGGGATGCAATGTCTGACATACTGTATGTTTCAGTTATTTACATAACTGAATTAAAACTACTTGTATTAAAAACATATTGCTGATAATGTACAATTTAAAGGCACATCTATTCCCCTCAATGACCATTTGACTGTAAAAAGAAAAGATTTTTTGAAATTAAACTATTAAATATTCTAATTTTCCTTTCTTTATGCACCTTCTTAATGTTTCCAAGCAATCTGTAAAGTGTATGAGTAAGTCATTGCCATGCACTCTTAACAGCTTAAATATGTCTTCTGTCACAACTACAAACTGCTTGTTCCTCTTGACTTTATTTTTTCCCTTTTTCCTTCCGCACTTGTTGTTCTGTTGCCCTTTGTAGTGTGTTTTCCTCATGCATTTTACATTTTTCATCAAATGCATATAACAATATTAAGTATTAGACACACACCTACACATATACAAATACACAGGTAGATACAGATATAAAGACTTAATAGTCGTTTGTAGATTAAAGATAGAGGGATGAAAGAACAATGCTTATTGAAACAGTGGGGCCAGTGGCACATGGTGCTGCACTCTAGTTGACAATGAGATGCAGCTAATTATCAATCAAACAGTATCGTATTTATGGTACTTTCAAAGAGACTCTGGATGCACGCTGAAAGACAGACTAGACAGCTGAGTGGCCCTTACTCCTGTGAAAAACCAAAGTGTTTAGTAAGAAGTATTTAGTACTACTGAGCTTTTATGAGTAGCAGCAAAGGCCAGTCATGCATCCTTTCCCTGCCTGTCTGTGTGTGTGTGTGTGAGAGAGAGAGCAAAGTGGCTCCACTTAGAACTTGTGATGAAAAGTGATCTCTTTTTTCCTTCCACGAAAGCACTTCACTAAACATGATAATATGGAACCAAAATGCCAAATTACCTAACTTTTTACGGTGACAATGTTGTCTCAACTCAAATGTCCCAATACCTGCATGTAAAATTACATATGTATACATGCACCAAAAGGGAACAGAACAGCCTGATGGAGGTAACTATTTGCCTTCTCATTCATATACTGCGTCCACTGCAGTCAAGTTCTGTGCATGGGATGAATCTAAGTAATAAAATATTACAAACATTTACAGATATTGTGCTCTTTAGTAAAACGTCATTACTCACTTTGTAGATTTGAAACAGCAGTGTAGAAGTAAATTACTAGTGTAAGGATCAGATATTGTCTCATGATCAAAATATATTTTGGGACTCTTAGAGACCTCTGAAGGCTGAACTTTGACAAAAGATGATTGAATATGTCAATGATTTGTCAATGACTTTACAATGATATCATCCTGTAAAAACAATACCTATGAGATCATTGCAACACCACTGATGCTATCCTGGACTATGTGGCCACACTACTGTGCCATGTTCTCACAACCTTCGGCGGTCATCGTTTCCTGATGTTTCTGTTTCAATTTACTTGTACTTCATATTGCCTACTTTTACCCAAGGGTCTAAGTTCTCCTTTCTCTCTCTCCCTCTGGCACTCTGCCTCTCTTCAAAGAAAGTTAAAAAACAACTACAATAATAATAATCATACAGCCTTCTTTCCTTTTCTCTATCTCGCTCTCCTTTTGCCCCTCTTTCTGTATAAAACAATCTCCAAAATGTCCCATAACTGTATGCACAGTCATGTCAAACGCTTGCTTCATTGAAAATATACAACAAAAAAAGAATGACTTTACAATTTTTAAGTTTCATACCACTCAGCTGCCAAGCATCCAAAGCAGACCTGAGAATAGTTACACACAACCTAAAATACAATCGACCAGAATAGACCAAACGAGAGAGAACACCAACACTTAAAACAGTATTGTGCAACACCAGCTCAGGTCTTGGTTGTGTGAAGCAGAGTGGACCCGTGAGAATCTGTTGTCCTCATTGTGACTGATTCAGCTGGAGCTTGATCTGAGAGATTTTTTATAATTTCTGCCCCAAAAAACCCCAGCAGGAATCAATGCAATTTTAAGAACTTGTAAAGGTGGCAGCTCCCCATAATGTTACTAACACTATAAGAAAAGGGCTGCCAGTGGAGGAGAAGTCGTAATTCACATTTTACTCCTCCTGTTCCATGGTGAAATATCTGTAAACCCAATTTGACAAGGTGAAAAGAACCTCTAATATTTCCCAATAAGTCCCCCAGTGGATGTTTTTTATGATTTCTTCCAAAATCCCACACCATGGGATAAAATAGAATATTTCCATCTGAACTGTAATAGAGCAAAAGAGAAATACTCAGAATTACCGTAATTTTCGGACTATAAACCGCGGCTTTTTCCCCATTTTTCGACCCTGCGGCTTATATAACGGTGTGGCTTATCTATGGATTTTTACAGCTAACGGCCACTAGGGGAATTCCTAAATCTATGGATTTTACAGGTTACAGTCCTCCGGAAGGCGGCCGTGTACTGCACCTTAGCCTAAAAAATGAAGACGAGGATTAATGACTTTTCTGGTAGGCTGATTACCGTATATTTTAAGCAGCCGTGTTACTGCAACTTTAGGCTTACGCGCTTACTGTCGTGTTACAGGCACTTTATTTTGCACTTTTAATTTAGCCATTAACGTTATGCAAATATGCAACTTGTTTGTTGAAATGTTAATAAATGGGAGCTTCCTCAAACAGCCGCCTCTTTCCCGACAATCCCCTCTGTGCACGAACCCTTACATATGGTAATTAAACATTAAAAAACCTGCGGCTTATAGTCCAGTGCGGCTTATATATGGACACATCATTCAATTTAGCTTCTGCGGCTTATAGTCAGGTGCGTCTTATAGTCTGAAAATTACGGTAAATAAGAAAATAGGTTCAGTACTCACGTTGATGCACATTTATTTTACGTCTCACCTGTTTTGTTTTTCTTTCTAGTTTTTCATTGTGGTGTAGCACTGTGGGTGATAACGGCAGAGCTCTGTCACAGAGGAGTCACATGCAAATATGCGAGAGCCCAGGATCCAGTAGTGTGTGTGTATTCAAAGTGTCAGGGACTGAATTTGCAGCATGCATGCAGACCATTGACGCATGTCCAAACCTCGGCCACTGTCTCACGTCTCTTTCTCACTGTCTTTCTGTCTCTCACACATACGCACAACCACACACCACAAGTCTCTGACATATCCCTGAGGCCGATCAGTCCATTGTACAGGGTCTCCAGTGAGCCATAGCTTTTACATATATTAAAATGAGCTTTGGGTACATGGCTGCTCCAGAAGACCAGTCGCTCTCAGACCAGACTAAAGCACACACACACACACACACACACACACACACACACACACACACAGGCATACACGCATGCACTAACACACACACACACACACACACACACACTTCCAGCTCAGTGTGTGTGTAGGTGTACATGCTCTGTGTGTGTGAAGACAGGAGTGTAGAGGAAGCAGCAGACCATATCAGAAGAAACACAGCCTCCAAAACTTCTCTACTTGAGGGGCTCTTAAACTTTTTTCTATTTCTAGGAGTCAAAATAAAAGGATTTCCTCTTTCACTGGGAGGCCCAAAAATTGTATTATTACTTTTACCATTTATACATGAACTGCTTAGGGACAGGCTGACAGCACCTTACAGCACAATACAATGGCCACACTACACGGCAATGCCTCTCTACACATTGTAGGAGGCAACAAAAGAGGAACATTTCCAGCTTCAAAGGATTTAAAGCAAGGCTGTTACAAGTATGTACAAGTGTACCAAGTGTACAAGTTTTTAGTTGTGTACATTGTTGTGTGAGAATTGTTCAAAATCAGGTTTAGGGTTATACTTAGAGAGAACAGCAGTCTTGTTAAAGCCTGGAAAAGTGGTCTAGTTAAAGTCTAAATATGACACATTTCAGATATGTATCTATTTTTAAGCCTGTTTTACCTCTATAGTATAATTTTTAAGGGAAACAAAGACACCTACTTCTATATTACTTGTTTTTTGGATACCACCTCCCAAAGGGCACAATGGTTGACTAATTTGGGAGAAAATGAATCAAACCCAATTTTATTCAATAATACAATTCAATCAAATCATTCTCACATCAGAAGTAGTGAGCTCTCTGTCAAATTGACCCTTTGTACTCTGCCCTAAATGAAATGAACACAAACAATTACTAATAAGCAAATGTTTATCACTAAATAAATATAATCAATAAAATACTCGTCACTCAATGAATGCAATAATGAAATGAATGTGTGGCAGAGTCAACACATGAAGTGAATTAGCATCTTCACCTAGTTAGTTGCCCATCTTTTCTTCTCACTCTCACAGCAGAATTTACACGTACCTGACGATGCACATCCACAGTTGAATTCTTAAGAGAAGAGTTTTGACAGTTTATAGTGACTTCATCTGACGACCTGAAAATGAAATTGGAGAATCTCTGTTAAAAATAAACCCTTTTATTCATCCATTGAGACATTGTTGCCAGAAATACATATGGGAGTTAAACAATTAATGTACAAGGAAAATCAGAATAACAAACACACACAGACATACACACGTTGTTTGGAGTTCGCGTTGGTTGGTTTGTTTGTCAGTGCATATGCATTTTAGGGTGTGCTGACGTGAGGCCTCAAAACAATGGGAGGAGAGAATTGTGGCTCACTATGGCTGATTTATCATGGTTGGTCACTGTTGTGGCAAAGATATTTGCGTCGAAGATTAAACGTCTTGGAAAAGCAGATGTCAAGTTCTTTACGGCTCCTACATTGCAGACATGACAGCTGTTATCATGATAAGGAGGATACATCATCACTGTGGTAGAGTACGTTTGTGAAAGCAGAAAGTGTTTCTGAATTGAATATCGCTTTTTGTCATGTCAGGGGAGAATATAGATAGACCTAAGGGCTGCCAAGTCATGCCATACTTCTGTTACTGGATGAGCTTGCAGATGATCTGGAGCCCAACCACCCCCTTACTGTAACTACATAACTTCTTTCCACGCAACATTTATTTCACTCTACTCTTAATTGTTATTGTTTTTATCATATTTAATTTCCAATGTGATCCTACATAATTTCCCATATGATGTATGATTGTAAAGTGTCTACATTATCCGGGATCTCACAGGCTGTGTTTTCAAATGCAATGCCCTTGGTGCTGAAAACTTGGCTGCGTCAAATGTCGCATTTTCCTGACAGATTCAAGAAGCTTACTTAATACTGTCAGTGCAGTCAAGTCACTCACTGCTCTCAGTTACACAAGAAGTCTGAGTAAATGCACTGCTAAACATGCGGTAGCGCAGAAAAAAGGTAATTTGTGTCATGCTTAGTAAATCACAAACCTACAAATGGTCAAACAACACTTACACCGACTGCCAGAAATTGACGGTACTAAATCCTCACCAGTGATTTTAGTCTTTACAATGATTATATGTGTGTATGTTGTAATGTATTCCTTCACTGGGCATTTCTTTTTGCATCAGGCAAGAAAATAACAGGTACCAATACAGAAGCAAACGAAGAAATACATGGGGGGAGGCAAACAGAGCTGCTTGATTTGGAGCTATTATCCAGCTATTATCATTATCACAAAGCCATGGCATACATACATCCGGTTTGAAAGCTAATGCATTCAAGTGCTTTTGTATTTAAGAATTCTGATTTAACCATTAATTCTCTGTGTTTCTCTGCCTCCTTCAATCCAATGAGCAAAAGAGTCCAATCACTCGTGTAAAATTCTCTGCAGAATTATGAAAGTGTCTCAGTAGAAACAATCTATTCCTCTAAAACCAGCGCAGTGTCAAAGCATCACCCAATTTTGAGTCTGGTTTTCAGACAGGATTCAGACATCACAACAGACATACCTTTTAAAACTTAATATTTTAATTATATTTAATAAATATATATTATAAATGTATACAACTCCTAAAACATGCTCTTTCCCCTGCTGATGTACAGGTGCTTACAGTAGAGTTTTTACTTCTGTCAGTTTATCCTTTTTGCAGATTTTATTCAGTCTCAACCAGTCTGCCCTCATAAGGTTCATCTGACCAAGTGTTAGGTAAGATTGATGCAGTGTGTTATCACAATTTCATCCTGAGCCTATTCAATTGTGGATATGCCAAATGTGAACCATGGCATAGCTCTCTTTAGTCGGGAATATTAATCTATTTCAAGCACTGTGCAAGCGGCAGCCAGCAACAGATGTTCTCCTTTTCTTTTCAAACTTTTAGCTATTTGCTCTTAAATTTTAGTGTGTTTTTGTTACCTTCTCAGTTCAGTAAGGGTTGACTAGTGATTCTCTAACACCATATCACAATGCTGTGGAAAGCTGTCTCAGTTGTCCTCATTTCTGGGACACTTCTACTCAACAGTTCACAGTCAGCTGATGTCTCTCCGGCCGACCACGCTGGCACAGGAAAGGAGCTGAAGAGGAAATACAGGGGATGCATGGCTGGAGTGAAACAACGGGAGAAGAAACTGATATATAAAACACAACTCCCTTCCATCACCATGGGGAAAGCGAGATTGCTAGCTAACAAGATGGACGAGCGGATTGTCTTGGTGAGAACCCACCGGGTGTATCAGGAGAGCAGTGCTTTGTGTTTCACAGAGACATGGCTTCACAAGAACAAACTGGACTCCAATGTTACTATTGATAGCTGTTCAGACTGTTCAGATTGACAGGATTCACTGTGAGAGTGGCAAGAAAGAGTTGCTTTGCAGAGTTGCTTTGAAATAACCGACTAGGATGTGCTCTGTGACTGGCATGGAGAGGACATTGATGATTTCACGGAATGTTTAACAGGGTAACTTCTGTGTGGACGGTGTTGTTCCTACAGAGACCGTATGTGTGACCGCTGTTTCCCCAACAATAAACTGTGAGTAACCAGAGACATCATGGTGCTCTTAAAAGTGAAGAAGAAGGCCTTTCGAGTTGTTGACAGAGAGGAGATGAAGCGCGTCCAGAGGCTGCTGAAGGAGAAGTTCTAAAAGGGCAAGGACAGCTACAGGAGAGGGCTGGAGCAAAAACTCCAGCAGAACAACCTGAGGGATGTGTGGAGTGACATGAGGCTTCAAGCAGACCAGTAGCCAGTCAACAAGAGGGGTCCTAGACCTGCCCACGTGTTGAACCTGTTCTTCAATAGATTAGACGAAAGGTCCACTGTCAACCCCTCCTTCAGCTCTTCAGCCCCTCAACCCTCCAGCCTTGCTGACTCCCCAGCCCCACCATTCCTCTACAATAAAACCATACCTGCTATCCTCCCCCTGCCACCAACAAAATCAGCCCCACTCAGACTCTCTCCACCCCCATGCCAGCCCTCCACTACATCTCTGCCCCACCACACACTGCACAGTGTGCAGACTCTGCCACGGCGTCAGCCCAAGGGTCCCAAAAGCATGTGCTGCCCAGCTGAGTGGAGTCCTGCAGCACATCTTCAACCTGAGCCTCAGTCTGGAGAAGGTCCCTGTGCTGTGGAAAACATCTTGCCTGGTTCCACTCTCACCCCCAATGACTACAGACTGGTGGCGCCGACATCTCACCTGATAAAGTCTGGTCCTGTTACTCCTTCGGTCCCAGTCATTGAACACTCTCCAGTTTGCCTAACAGCCAAAACTGGGAGTAGAGGATGCAATCATCCTCCTGCTTCACCATGCATATGCCCATTTGGACAGACCCGGCAGCACTGTGAGAGTCGTGTTCTTTGACTTCTCCCATGCATTCAACACCATCCGGCTGCCCTGCTTGGGATTAAGCTCCCGGTGATGCAGGTTTCCTGGATAGTGGACTATCTGACTGGTCGGCCACAGTTTGTCAGATTGCAGGGCTGTGTGTCTGACACTGTGGTGAGCAACACAGGGGCCCCACAGGGTACGGTCCTATCACCATTCCTTGCCAGAGTCTTGCCACCTGCAGAAGTTCTCAGATAACTCTGCAATAGTAGGCTGCATCAACGAGGGGAAGGATGAGGAGTACAAGGGCGTCGTGGACTCCTTTGTTGAGAGGTGTGAGCTGAATACCCTGCAGCTGAACACTGACGATGGAGCTGGTGGTGGACTTCGGCAGGAGGAAGTTACCACGCACATCATCAAGGGGGTGATTGTGGACTCTGTGCAGGTATACAAATACCAAGGAGTCTACCTGGACAACAAACTTGACTGGACAAAGAACACTGAGGCAGTGTACAAGAAGGACTCTACTTCCTGAGAAGGCTCCAGGCCCTTTAATGTATGGAACACTTTCCTGATGTTCTACTAGTCTGTGGTAGCCAGTGCCATTTTCTTAGCTGTCGTGTGCTGGGGCAGCAGGGTGAGGTCAGCAGGCGCCAACAGGATTGACAAGATCGTCAGCAACCCTTCCTTCCTGTGGCCATCAGACTCTACAACAGGGGTGGGGAACCTTTTTCCTATCGCGGGCCATTTTGATGTTGCCATCAGCCCTCAGGGGCTATACTACGTACAGCGATGGATAATTATTTGAAAAGGAAAAATCCAGACACCGAACTGGGCCCTGGACAAAATTCTAACCCTGAAGAAGAGAGTAATATGAGTGATGGTCAAAAGAAAGCAAAAACGGTGAGCTCAAGCAAATACAGCGATAGATATCTTTCGTTGCACCGTCCTGATGCACCGACTCCATTATGCTTGGTGTGTGGGGAAAAGCTTAACAACAGTGTCACGGTCCCAAGCTAGCTTAAACGGCATCTCCAAACAAAACACCCGGCACTTCAAAGCAAGAATGCAGACTATTTGGTTCGCCTGCGAAAAAACACAGAGGAACTTTTATGAGAAAAACTACAACAGTGTCTGCGATAGCTCTCAAAGCTAGCCACTTAGCAGCTAAACTCTTAGCCAAATCAAAAAAAGCCACACACTGTGACAGAGACATTAATACCTCCTGCCTGCAAAGCCATTGTAACTGACTGAGTATAAATAAATTGACAGACTATTGACTAATTATCATTGTAAATGTGTCATTTTGTAATACTTTTGGTTGGTGGTGTGACTCATAAAAAATGTGCCTTGGCTCAAAAAAGGTTGAAAAACACTGATTTTGAGTGTGTGGCTATGTACTGCCAGACGTAAGTTTGAAACTATCCCACTCTCATAAACGTGGAACACTTGTGAATGCATGTACACAGAGGTGTTCATGAACAAGTGCAGCACAATTAATCAGAATATTGTGGAAAACTTAATTTATTTAAGTAATTCAATTTAAAAAGTGAAACCCAACCCCCATATATTATAGATTCATTACACACAAAGTTAAATATTTCAAGCCTTTATTTGTTTTTGTTTTGATGATTATGGCTTACAGCTCATGAAAACCCCACGTTTAGCATCTCAAAAAATTAATAAATATTGTGAAAGTTAAATCAAGTTCAATATTGTAGACTCACATTGTCACACTCAATCAGCTAATGAACTCAAATCACCTGCAAAGGTTTCCTGAGCCTTTAAATTGTCCCTTAGTCTGGTTCAGTAGGCTACACAATCATGGGGAAGACGGCCATATTCTAATTTATTGAGCTCGACTGTAGTTCTGCACTGTAGAACTTCTGTAGTTTTTTTTTTCTGAGTTTAGAAAAACCCTACTGGGCTTGGCACTAATTAATAATTCACACTTAGAGATCACACTCTTATCCCTCTCTCTCTGTCTCAAACACAGCTTGAACTTGTGAACTCTGCATTCCTTTTCCATAAAGTGAGGGCAATCAAAGTGCACAGCTGTTCAATCGGAGTGCCTTCGACTGAAAACAGTGAAGAAGGTTGTTGAGAGAAAGGAGAAGAGAAAGAGGGATGGTGAGATAGACAGTGAGCGAGTGTGTGAGTGAGAGAGAGCTCCACCTGCATTATGGAGTGACAAAGGTCAAATGACATGTCAATTCCAAAAGCTGCTAATGGAGCCCAGAGAAGCCTAACATAGTACCTAAGAATTAAAAATATTAAAAGGTCTGTATTTATTCCACTGACTGTTTCATGCCTTGAATGAAATCAGCTGCTGATGTAATATTTTATGGATTCCTGTAATGAGCTGTTCATCATAAAGCTAACACATATCAACTGCACCTGTTGTGTTCTCAAGTGCCCCTTTTCTGGTAACCTTTCATATGAAGTCTGCATGAGCCTTTTGTTAGAAGTTGTCAAGTGTTCACAGTCTGCATACACCACTGCCACTTACAGTACAATGGAATTATCTAATGTTTTGGAAAATGTGCTCATCTGGTATGGGAGTTTATTACAGGATCAGAAGCAATTTGATTGCTTGCAGCCATCGTCAAAAATTTGTGTAAAAATTATATTAAAAAATGATCAAAATCATGTTTGATGTGTCCACATCTGGTATTTGAAGCCAACAACTTCACTGAGAACATAACTTTCCAAACTGCTAGGCAGTTGTTATGGGGTTTTGCTACATAACTACACAAGTGACCCTTTTCTTATTGCTTTGGACAGAACAGGAATGTGTGTCGCAATCATTCTCGATCAGCTGTAGCTGTCTGATGGACCTGTAAAGACCCTGTTACAGTAGTCGAGTCTACTGAAAATAAATGCATGGATGAGTTTTTCCAAATCCTGCTGAGACATAAATCCTTTAATACTTGATATTTTCTTAAGGTGATAGGCTGACTTTGTAATGACCTTAATGTGGCTGTTGTAATCCTGGTCTGAGTCCATGACTACACTAAGATTTCTGGCTTGGTCTGTGGTTTTTAACCTTACTGATTGAAGCTGGGTGCTGAAATCGCTCCTTCTTGGCTTTTCTGGATTTTGTCAGTGAGGAAGGAGGCAAATTCATTGCAAACCTGATGGATCAGTGGCGCCATTGGGGGGGGGGGGGGGCCGCTGAGTCTACCGGCGCACTCAGCGGCGCATTCAGCGGCGCACTCACCGATGCACTCACCGATGCACTCACCGGTGAGCTCACTCACCGCAGCCGGCACAATTACCGCTGGCGCGGCACACAGTACCCAGTACGTATGTCATAGATCCAGCTGCCGCGACATTGGTCAAAAGGATAACCCTTGCTTGTGAGGTCATTTGCAGCCTAAAAGCCCAGCAGGTCCATCCACAAGTCCCTTACCAAGAGACTCTCCTCGGAAACTGCTCCTCTCCAGAAACGCTCTGTGTACCAACTCAAGGGAGGAAGGAGACCTAAGAATGTGCCCTTGATGCTCCAATCCAGTGAACTCTTTGCTGACGCTCTTCAGCTCAACTCAAGGAAGAGGGAGAGACCTAAGAACTTGCCCTGGATGCTCCAATCCAGTGAACCCAGAACCCTCTTTAGCCCAACCAAGCAGCAAGGAAAAGAATGAAACTCAAGAATCTGCCCTGAATTTTCCAATTCAGGGAACTCAAAGGCCTGCACCTCTGTTTGCTTTCAAAAGTGACTCAACTGGACCAAGCAGCGATTCACTTCGCCCCTTTCCTCCTACACCAAGACAATAACTTCCCAACTTCTTCAAGCCCAGAACTGAAGACTTGGAGCAAAGCTCACCAAAACGGACATCGACATTTGGGTCGGGTCTGGCGATCCGGGCCGCCCCCGGCCGCAATTCGGCCCGGCAGCAGATCGCTCTGAAAAAAGTCTGCGACTGGCAGATCGCACTGCACGAAGGACTGCCTTGCATTTCTCAGAATCAGGTTATAAGTGTTCCACAATGAACCTGGAGATTTGTTTTTTGGCCACCTGCGCTCAGCTGTTCGCCACTCTCTTTTTTTTCATTCTTATCAGTGTGACATTTCTCAATGGAGATATTTTCTTACCAGAGAGAGTCTTCACCTTAATGGGTGCAATGGCATCCATAACATTTGTAATTTTGGAGTTGAAATCATCTACAAGCTCATTAACTGACATCCAAGAGAGGATGGGTGTGGAAGAAACATTTTGGATAAATATTTCACTGGTGTGTCAGTGACCGTTTTGTGATTACCTCTGTTTGAATATTTGTGTGACCCATGATATGGATGTTAAAATCATCAACAATAACTACCCAGTCAAAGTCAATACAGATTATAGACAGCAGTACGGTGAAGTTGTCAAAAAAGGTTGCACAGTATTTCGGTGGCCTGTAGATATTTGGGAACATGGCTCGAGAGGAGGAAGTCAGCTGAAGAGCCACATATTCAAAAGAAACAAATTTCCCATAGGATATCTGCTTGCATTGGACAGAGTCATTAAACAAAATGGCAACTCCACCTCCTTTTTTGTGCACTCTGGCCTCACTAACACAATTGAAGTTAGCAGGGTTGCCCCGATGAGAACAGCTGCACTGTTATTTTGGTCTAACCAAGTTTCAGATAAAATATAAAATCAAGATTAGACTTGATAATAAAATCATTGATTAGAAATGTTTTTCCTGCCAATGACCTGACGTTTAATAAAGCTAATTTAAGTGTGTTTTCTGCCAATTGTTTTGGGACAGGCTGTGGCTGATAAGGAATGGATGCTAGATTGCTTCCTGTTTGCTAGCAGATTCACCATTCTTTTTCTGTTACCCGTCAGGACAGAAATTGAGAAAGCTATCAGCACACAGGGCCCCGGCTTGTTCTGGAAAAAGTTGTGCGTGCGATTAGCCTTACAGCTTGGACCCAGCACATATCAATTTGAGATTGCTGCATTTATCAGGATGCGGCGACAGGATGATGGCGTTGGGGAGGAGGGGGAAGTGGTGCACGTCTCTTTGATGGTGTGGTCCGGACTGTTGGAGATGGACGCCAAGTGGGATTTAGGGCAAATAAAATGGGTGTAGTTAGTTCCAGCAGTTACCAGCTCCTTCATCTGGTCGGCGAACTTCAAGAGGGGAGAAGAGGGACAAAAGGTGTCTGGAGAGAAGAGTGACCTGGATGGGGTTTGGGGGGGTTGATAGAGGTGGATCTTTACAGGCGTTGCTTTTGGAAGGGGGGGAGAAGGGGGTGGAAGCTCCAGCGCTCGGCTCTGGTATCTCCCGTAATCAGAGCTCTCATTGGGTGGGGGCTGAGGTGGCTCTCCTTCAGGGTTTCTGCTGTGCGCTCCTGTAAACTGCTTTGAGACATTGATAAAGTGGTCTCGTTCCCACACAGCCCATTTACTTCCACGTTCACTTCTAACCTAATTTTTGTTTCCAGCACTGCAATCTTCTGTAGAAGTTTGTGGTAGTCATTCGTTGAGAAAGGGAGGGATCTTGGTTCTAATTAGCTTTAACTAAGCACCGTAGCAGGCTATAGGCTTGTGCTTTTGGTAGGCCACACTCACTCCTGAGGTGGCCATAAAAAGTTGCAATATCGCAATAGCCTACTATATCTACAAAAAATGTTACAGTCCCAGTGATTTATAAGTATCCAGGAGTCGCTTCTTGTAGTTACTCATGAAAGGCAAACAAGGATATCGGCAGAAAAAAGCTGAAAATGCAAACAGAAGCGAGAGCAAGCAGCAAGTGTCTGCAAATCTATCAAACAAAGCATCAATATATTCAGTAACAATTGCATCCTCTGTCTCGTTCACTGCTCTAGACGCTGAACTAAAATGGGATTGTAATTGGGAAGGGAAAAGGGATTGATTGAAATTATTTATTTACAAGGGTGATTTCTATTTGTATGTTTGCACATCTGCATCTTTCACATCTGTCTTTACATTTTTGCATTACTTGTATTTTTATCTCACAACTACCATGTTTTTTGTTTGCACTACTCTTTTTTAATTAAAAAAACTTTTGTTGCTCCACATTTTTATAAATCATGTCATTTACATACAGTAGGATTACTGAAATTAAATGTTACTGAATGCATGACTCAATGTGTTTATACATGTTCAACATTCAATTTAGGTGACATGCTGACGAGATTGATGTTGATGTCTGTGAATTGTGCAAGAACCATAATTACACAGCAGAACACTAGATTTTCTGTCTAACATGCTGCCAGTCTGTATAACAGAACAAATCGTGTTACTCTTAGCTTTGCTCTGATTCAGGGAATATTGTTTACACACAGTACTTGATTGGATTTGTGATCACACAGTAACATTTAAAAGCGCTCTGAGACTTGTAAACAAATGCCATGCTCGTGCAAACTGTTTTGTGATTGATCAGTATCTACTGGGAAGAAGAGAAAAGTTTCATTCTTCGCCCGGACAAAATAAAAAATTAAAAGAAAATGGAACATAAGCAGGACGTGTGTCTTATTGCTGTACTTGCTATCGTCTCATTCATTTATCCATGTAATGTATATCGACAATATTTACATTGTGAGAGCATCAAGGCTACGCTTGGAAAACAATGTGTTGATGCATATAATTAGAAGACACATTGCCTTCAGATTGCTCTGTTGGTTAGCCAAATCGAAAGTTTCTCATCATGTATTGCACATATAGTACAGTGTCACTGCAAACAAACCGCTCTGTGGCGCGATTGCAAGCAGGCGAGACCACCCTCTCCAGGTGGTCTGGGAGCAGTTGATTTAGTCCAGAACCGGGTGCGATTGCGGTGTTCACATATACCCAAACGAACTGATCCAGGTAAACACTTCTGGTTTTGGAATACGTGCTCCAAACAAGCCAGGTCCTAATACAGCCTTAGAGACACAGATGTTTTGTGCTCTGGTTAAATATTTTATTTTTCTCAACCAAAAACTGTGACACACTGAGTGTACTGAACTGATTTTTATTTTTTTTTACAGACTCAGAATGACATTTCTTTCTCGAGTAATTGTCAAGTCAAATCAAATCAGCCTTATTTCTATATAAAGCCCATTATCCCATACAATGTCTCAAAGGGCTTTAAAGGCTCACAACATCAGGCCCAGAGAAAAATGTTATGTATAAAGGGGGAAAAAAAGGAAGAGAACTCGCTGGAAAAAGAAAAGGGGAAGAAGAAAAGAAAAAGCAAAGGGGGAAAATCACCCGAATCCCTCACCACACACAACCCCACATTCACACACCCCATGTTGGCCCAACAGAACAAAACAACAAACAATACAAAAATGAGAATTCTATAATTTAATGTTCAAATATTAATTCAGCCATTAGTCCAGCATAACCTGAAGATTTGTAAAATGAGATAGGAATGTTGCCATTTATGAAAGAACTTTAAAAATAAAAAATAAAATAAAATAAATTAAAATTAAAATTAAAATTTGTGTGTCCACTCATTGTGTATTTAATTTTGATGTTGTTAAAGCATTGTGAGAGAGAGGGACTATACTCTACTGTAGGAGTAGCTGCCATCTGGCAAGTAAGGATGTAAATCATGTATGTTTGAGTGTGGCTGTAACTATAACAAATCTACCATTTGTAACGGCAATAACAGTGAGAGTTGAATCCTTTTCATGATTAAAACAGCAACCCTAATAGATTTAGAACTGAAGATGGAGCCACACAGTTGTGGCATCAATTCTGCAAGTGAGACCAAGCAAAACCTCAAGGATAAGAGATACAAGATGAAAGAAAGGAGATACCCCCACAGAATCTGAGTTATGGCAAAGATATGATACTGTATCCCGGGGCTAGGCAACCTTTAGTGTACGGTCAGGGGACACAGAAAAAACCACCGCGGCCGATCTGACAAAGCAGTCTAGCCAGTTGGATGTTGACACAATATTTGATGTAGAGAAATTTGGCCTCAGCTGGGTGGTTCTATGAACCCGCTCCAGCAGAGGTTCTTGTCAAACTTGAAGTTGTTCTTTAAGAGAGCAGCCACGGCGGAATCGATGTAGATTTCCTCAGGTATCTCCACTTATGTTGTTGCGATGTGCTTTGACTTCTAGTTATTCATACTTGTTTTCAAACTTAGAAAGCACAGCATTTACCTGTGTGAGGTCGACTGCGTGGACACAGATCGACTCCTCCAAGGCTCCCTTGAATGCAGCGAAGCTCCATCAGCAGCTTAGATGCCCTCACCACAGCCAGGGTGGGAAGTGTCAATTCAGGCTTGAGGCGGGTTTGGGCTTTTGTGCTGAGCATACTAGTTTTCGACTACAACCTACTAGTGAGCACGAAAATTGTTGGGGTATTTTAAGGTAAAAAAAAGGTGTGCAAAAATGTGATAATTTGCACCATAGATGAGTTCTGCGGAAACCTCTAAAAAACACGTCCTACTCCATAGTGTCCCCGAAGTGAACTGAGAATTTAACATTGATACGAATGAGAAGAACGTACTTTAAAGTTGATGAGGGAACCAGTGGCTAATTCACTTCTTGGTTTTAGGGCTTCAGTGCTCAGAGCTTTGTTTTGTTAACCCTGTAATGGGTGACAGCAATCTAATTCCTCTTCCAGGCTAACAGACTTAACAATTATTGTGCGAGAAAGTCTTTTCCTGTCTTAATATTAGCATGTGAACTCGCGACCAATTTTGGGGCTGCTACAGACTGTTCTGGGGCATATAGCAAATATATATACTTTTTTGTGCACACTGTGGCCAGCTGCACAAAAACACAAATGGTAGATTGCAGCCAAATAAAAATAAAAACCCTCCTCGCTGCACATCCTCAGGGTTTTAGAGCCCACCATAGAGACAGCACTTGTGAAAGTTTCAAATGACCTTCTAATTGCATAAGATAAAGGACTTATCTCTGTTCTTGTTCCATTAGATCTTAGTGCTGCATTTGACACCGTTGACCACCAGATTTTATTACAGAGATTAGAACAACCAATTGCCATTAAAGGAACTGTATTAAACTGGTTTAAATCATATTTGTCAGTTCGATTTCAGTTTGTTCATGTCAAAATGAATCTTCCATACTTCATACAAAAGTCAGACACGGCGTTCCTCAAGGTTCAGTGTTTGGACCAATACTATTCACTCTGAATCTACTTACATTAGGTAAAATAATTCTGAAACACATACATTTTCACTGCTATGCGGATGATACCCAATTTTTTTGATCAATGAAGGAGTACAGTCAATTAAATAAACTCCAAGCATGCCTTGAGGACATTAAGGCCTTGATGTCCTGTCATTTTCTACTGCTTAACTCAGATGAAAACTGAGCTTACTGTGCTTGGCCCTAAACACCTCTAGATAGACTGTCTAATGAGATAGCAATCATGGATGACGTTGCCTTGACCTCTGAGAAATCTTGGAGTCATCTTTGACCCCGATCTGTCGTTTTACGCCCACACAAAACAAATTTCAAGGACAGCATTTTTTCACCTGAATCAGAATCAGAATCAGAATCGCTTTAATTGCCAGTTAAGTTAACACTGCAGTTAACACAGGCTGCCCTAATAAGTCTCTTCAGACTCTCCAGTTGGTCCAAAATGTAGCTGCACGTGTTCTGACCAAAACTAGGAAAAGGGATCATATTTCTGGAATATTAGCCTCGCTGCAATGGCTTCCAGTAAAATCTAGAATAGAATTTGAAATCTTTCTGCTCACTTTTAAAGCACTTAATGGTCAGGCTTCGTCTTACCACAGTTTCATATTACCCACCAAGAACACTGCGCTTCCAGAATGAAGGCTTTCTTGTGGTTCCTAGTATCTCCAAAAGTAAAACGGGAGGACCAGCCTTCATTTTTAAGGCACCGTCTTGTGGAAACATCTCCTAGATTCGGTCCAGGAGGCAGGCACCATCTCTACATTTAACAGGAGGCTTAAAACATTGCATTTTGTTAAAGATTATAGTTAGGGCCGGCCAGGCTCGCCTTGGACTAGCTCCTAGTTATGCTGCTATAGGCCTTGACTGCTGGGGGACTTCCAATTATGCACTGAGCTCCTCTCTCCTCCTCCCCTCTCTTATCTGTGCATATCCATGACATTGCATTTCCACTGCATTCCACTAACTCTACTTCTTTCCGGGAGTTTTCTGTGTTCTCTAGTCTCAAAGGTTGCTGTGGAAGCCTGTCCTGTAGAGAGGAAGACCCTGTCTCGCTATTAGCACAAATGTCATTATCATTATTTATTATTATTTCACACTATTTTTATTATTTTATTTCTCTCTCTCTCTCTCTCTCTCTCTCTCTCTCTCTCTCTCTCTCTCTCTCTCTCTCTCTCTCTTTCTCTCTCAACCCAACCCATCTTATTAAGCAGGTAGCTGTTTAAGGGGAGATTTTCCTTGCCGCTGTTGTCAAGTGCTTGCTCATGGGGAATGTTGGGCTGCTTTAAATACTCTATGTGTAAAGTGCCTTGAGGTAACGTTTGTTGTGAGTTGCCGCTTTGTAAATAAAGTTGAATGGAATTGAATAATCACATGGCATTCAATGATGGTAGCAGATTAATGTTGCAGCAACTTATACCAATCTATACAGTGAGACAGACAGCTTATGTTGTGAGAGTGTGGACACTCATTTTCTCCAGAGCACAAACTGGCCTCAGGTAAACATCAAAGCTAAATCCTTTCACATGGTGATGTTTGTGTGAAATCTTCAGTGCACACAGAACTTGGAGCCAATGGTGAACACATTTTAGCATTAGCCTACGGCTAACAACATAATAGAGTTGAGCATGAAGGCCTGTGTAAAGAGTAGCTATCAAATGCAGCATCTCTGTCTATAGCATACTGTATTTAAAACGTACAGAAGCTGGACAACATAACAGCAATACATTACAATATAAGTCTCATGGAAACAACTGCGGGAAAAGAACTGTGAAGACTACACACAACAACAACAACAATAATAATAATAATGATAATGATAATGATAATGATAATGATAATAATAATGATAGTTTGAAGTTATTTTGACCTACAGTGAAAAAGAGACCGTGTAAGACTAAGGGTATGTGTAGTAAATGTGTGAGATGAAAAATAGACAGATATGGATCTAGTAGTAGTAGGCATAAAATAAGAAGGTAAAAGTAGTGGATATATTAGCCACTCTAACAATGATTGGACAGAGGACCTGGGACAGCATGTTTCAGTGTGTGAGTATGTGTGCACACGTGTGTGGGACAGATAGTATGACAGGGACAGGAAAGCAGCAGTGTCCTCAGTGATTACGGTTTCTTGTCTGGTTACATATTTTGTCCGAACAGACACCAAAGGATGAATGAGGACTAACTGACGGATGGACACACACACACACACACACACACACACACACACACACACATTGAGAAAGTGAGATAGTGACCCTCTCAAACTCCCACAAACAGTATGTTGTAAACATTTAGAGCTATGAGACAGTACCAATGAATAAGTATTTCGGTAGTTCATGATGCCAAAGTGCTTTCCTTTTCAGGAATTCCAATGTACCAGTGTATGAAACATGTAAATGGAAAATTAATTGAATCTGGAAAATATATCACAAAAAATATAAATGTTCTTGTAAGGATATGTGTCAGATCAAAGGAAATAGATCTCCACACAATACAAAGGAAAAATAAAACACTGAAGAAACAACCTGAGAACTCATGTCATATTATAGGAACAACATTTAGTATCAACCTCTCTGCTCCTCCTCCCTCCATCCTTTCATCCATCTCTACCTCTAAATAAAAAAGTTAACATGACCGGACCTGGCATCTAAATGTGATTACAGAAGTGATTTTTTAGCCCATCTAACCACTAATGTGACAGGCAGCCATTTTCTGCTAGAGTTACACGTTACACGCACGCACACGCGCACACACACACACACACACACACACACACACACACACACACACACACACACACACACACACACACACACACACACACCCTGTAATACACAAACATGCACATACAAACACACAGACACAGAGGAAGTCCCCGGACAGTCATAAAATGAGATGGACAGAGATGAGAGGAGGGATAGGTAAGAGGTGGTGGGATGGGGGGGTCAGGGACTACCGGGGAAAGAGGAATCTGATTGTTATTGCTTCCTCTGGGTCTCTGTGTGTGTGTGTGTGTTTGAGTGTGTGTGTGTGTGTGTGTGTGTGTGTGTGTGTGTGTGTGTGTGTGTGTGTGTGTGTGTGTGTGTGTGTGTGTGTGTGTGTGTGTGTGTGTGAGGAAAAGAGAGACAGAGTGAGAGATAAAGGCAGACAATGAGAAATAATAGAGACATGCAGTGTCAGCTCAACCATTCAGTATTTAATTTAAACAGTATTTGTTGATTGGTTATATATATAACTATGTAACTCATGCAATTCAGCACACATTTAGTATTTGGTAAAAAAAAATAGATAATATATTTAAATTTGAATTTCTTTTGTGCATGCTGATCAAACAAGAGGGAGACTGAAGAAAAGGCCTGATAGTGTACAGAGATTGTATTGGACACCATGGCTGCCCCTCTACATCTGAAATGAAAAAATGATGAATGGTGAAACGAGTCATACTTTGGATGTTAAATCATGGTGTTTATAGTTTACCACAAAGCAATGATGGAGAAACCCATATGATATGTAGAGGGATTTTTAATTGTATGACGTAAATTTCAATTCACATCACTATCTGGCCCAAAAGTAATGGCCTGGTGAATTGGCAACCAGACAAGGCTTATACAGGGCTTATACAATGGCATATGCTTTTATGCGAAATGTGACATTACATGTCTTGGTTTGGTGTCAGCACTGAGCATGGTGCAGCAGTCTGGCAGTGAGATAAGCAACATAAAGTTTACACAAAGTTTAACCTTCACCAAAACCTTACTTTATCTAAACTAAGCCATCTCTAACTTGTACCTAAACTATTCTGCTTGCCTTGCTGCACTGGAGCGCTGGCATCTTAATGTTACCTGCTTGCACTGCACTGTTAGCTGAAGTTAGCTGAAGTCAGTGTGACAATGATGAATCTTACGCTCTGCCCTTACTAACTCAAGCATCCCCCACAGCGTGATACTGACTACTTTCACCTGGATAAAACATTATTATTATTTTTATCATTATTATTATTATTTATTTATTTTTATTATTATTATTTTATAACTACTACACAATTGTGTGCCCTCCTAATGAAGCTGTATATATTACCAGAAGCAAAACATTTCCCAAACTATCGATCAGAATCAGAATCAGAATCAGAATCGCGTTATTCGCCAGTTAAGTTAACACTTAAGAGGAATTTGCTCTGGTCCTTGGTGCATATCAATAACATAAAAAGACAACAAGAAATGGTGATGGCTGTAGGTGTCAAGGGGGACGGTGTCAGAACTGGCAGCTTGACCATAAAACTCAACAGTAAAACTCATTCAGCCTGTTGGCGAGGCACAGATCATTAAGGGACTGAGCGGGTTTAGGCTTATACTTTGAGACCCTTCCACACAGATGCAGTGTCATTAGCTGCAAACTGCTGCTTCAGTTTCTCAGAGTACAGTTTCTTAGCATCTCTCACTGCCTTGCTAAATCTGAACTTAGCCTCTTTCAACCCGTCTCTGTCCCCGCTCCTAAATGCCTGCCCCTTCTGCCGGCAGAGCTGCATGAGGAGGCAGTGGCTCAGTGGGTAGTGCTTCCGCTTGGGAACCGGAGGGTCGCTGGTTCGAGCCCCTGCCGAGGTGCCCCTGAGCAAGGCACCGAACCCTCAATTGCTCCCCCCTCTGCGAAGGGTGGTAAATGTTATGTAAGTCACTTTGGATAAAAAAAGCGTCTGCCAAATGATCGTAATGTAATGGAATGTAATGCATGAGTCTAACTCTGAACCAGGGTTTGTCGTTGTTAAAGCGTGGCGCTGTTAAAGCTCACCCTGGTGCGTGTCGGTACACAGCTGTCCTCACAGAAGCTGATGTATGACGTCACAGCCTCTGAAAAACGTCCCAGTCAGTACAGTCAAAGCACGCCTGAAGAGTCTCCAGAGCCTCACTGGTGGGGCGGCAGTAGCTCAGTCGGTAGGGTCGCCAGTTCGAGTCCCTGCCGAGGTGCCAATGAGCACCTCCGAAACCCCAACTGCTCAACGGGCAATAATGGCTCCCTGGCAATAATTGGAAGTGGCTTTGGATAAAAGCGTCTGCTAAATAACCACATCTTAGATGTCCTCACAACAGGTTTACACAGTTTGAGTTTCTGCCTGTATGCGGGAATCAGATGCACCAAGGCGTGGTCCGAGTGACCCAGTGGAGCACGGGGGATGGCGTGATAAGCCCCACTGACTGTGGTGTAACAATGATCCAATGTGTTCTCCTCTCTGGTCGGACATTTAATGAATTGTCTGTATTCATTAAATGTAAATCTCATGGGTGAGATTTCCTTTGTTAAAGTCGCTGTAGGATCACTGTCACATCGTCGCACCAGCCACTGTTGGTGTAAAAACAGATACCTCCACCTTTCGTCTTGCCGGAAAGTTCGGTTACATGGTCCGCTCTGAGCAGCTCGAAGCCTGTCAGCTGCAGCGCCAAATCGGGCGTTAAACCGCTGAGCCAGGTCTCTGTGAAGCACAGAACTGAAGCTGTAGAGAAGTCTCTGTTTCTCCCCACCAGTGACTGGAGTTTATCAAGTTTATTGCACAGTGAGCGCACATTAGAGAGAAATATCCCCGGAGGCGGAGTACGTAATCTGTGCCTGCGGAGACGCACAAGCGCGAGGGCTCGCTTTCCTCTCCTGCGGCGTTTCGCTGCGTGAACAAGGGCTAGCGAGCCCTTGACTAGAATGTCCAGTATTTCTATGGATGAAATTAGAAAAGTAGGAAGCAGATCCACTGGAGTAGATCCCCTGATGTTTAGGGGATCTCGCGGAGTTTGACAAACAAGCAAACAAGCAAAAAACAAAAAACAAGTCGCACCGAGACACCAGGGCTGCCGTGGCGCCATCTATACCCCAAAAAAATACTTAGTGCTGGTACGTCACTGACTTTGATTAAGGTAAGTCAAGGTCAGTAAAATGAACAAATTTACATTATCAGGTTGCCCACATTCCATCAATTGTTTTCCATCAACATACTAAAATTCAATTGTGAAATACAGGTGTGATCGGTCATGTTTCTAAGCTGTAATAGCCGATTAGCTAGTTAAATAATATAACTTAATGAGTCATCTATCTATCTATTCTGACTTTTGAGGTTTCTTATTAAACTGTCCCGGTCAGTTGTATTGTAACAAAACTGTGATCATTGTGGCAATATGTCACTATTGTAATATTAATATTTGAAGTAATATTGTGAAATAGAGTGAGTTGTGTACAAATGTGTAGGTGGTCTATGTGGTTCTGGCATCTCAATACAGCCCCATTATGTAGATTTTTTAAATATATGGCACTAAAGTACAAATCAGGATGCCAGAGAGATACTGAATGTGTGTGTGTGCGTGAGAGAGGGAGGGAGAGATACAGTGAGTCATAGTAGAGATGAGAATCTCTCTCTCTGTCTACCTTTCCTTCTAGACAAATGTGACACCCGGGACTCCCTTCCCCCCTCCTTGATGGATAGCAGACACACACACACACACACACACACACACACTGATGTATTCCCAGATGGTGGGGGTTGAGGGCTAACGATTACGGGAATTGTCATTCACCGATCATTCGTCTGCATTTGTAAACCATCAACGTCAAGAGACACACGCGCACACACACCGATGTTGCTACATAAGAAGGTATTTGGGGTCATAAATGTGTGTCTGTGTGTGTATGTATGTGTGTGTGTAGGAGCGTTTCTGGCATTGTCCGTCATCTAATCTCCAAAATTCACATTAAGAACATTAGAGACAGATCATGTATCATTGCTGTGTGTGTGTATGTGTGTGTGTGTGTGTGCACGTGTGCGTGCGTGCGTGTGCATGCGTGCGTGCACGCATGCGTGCGTGCGTGCGTGTGTGTGTGCATGCGTGCGTGCGTGTGTGTGCGTGCGCTTGTGTGTGTGTGTGTGTGCGTGCATGTGCGTGTGCGTGTAACTCCCATATTTCCTCTGACACTGATGTGTTGTAAATGCAGATAGGTTGTTATAAAGAAAGGGTAAGAAAGAAAGAAAGAATATTTTTTTTGTTTTGACTTGTGCAGGTGCTGTAAAGAACAACAATGTGGTCGTATACTGTTATATTACTTCATTATCAACGGCTTATTTTACACATTTATGAAGAAAACGTTTAAGAGAGGGCTATGTCAGCAGGTGATTAACATGGAAATTAAGCCCTTCAAGGTGATAAAGGTGTAGGAGACCCAATGTTACATAATGGAAATAAAACAAAAGAAAGAATTACGGTTTTATTTTATACATGGTTACCAAAACCAATGTTATTCTGAAAAGGAGGAACTGGCCTGTTTTAACATAACCATGACAGGCACATCACTAAGAAAGCATCTGGTGACTGGAACATAGCTCTCCAGAATGCGATAATGTACAGTTACCTCATAATAAAAACGTCATCTCATCACTACACTATTCTTCTAACAATTTCCAGAACCAACATTCCCCTCCTACTCCTACTTATCTGGGATGACCTGCTTAGGTTCAGGATACCACTAAGAGGGACAGTTTGAGATTTCAGAATTAGAATCAGAATCAGAATAGCTTTATTGCCAATTAAGTTTACGCTTAAAAGGATTTTTTTTTTGGTCGAAAAAAATTAATTTAAGTTTTACAAAAATTTTAATTTTGTCGTCAAATTTTAATTTTTGCAAGCAAAATTTAAAACAACAACTGTGCAAAAAATTAAACTAAAAGACCCAAAATTAAATAAATTAACTAAATTAACTAAAATTAAACGTGCAAGTTGCTAAGGTAATTATGTTGTCAGTGGATGACCCGGGCCTTGTTGATGAGGCCCACTGCTGAAGGGAAGAAGCGTGTGGCGTGAGGGTTTGGTACTGATGGACCTCAGCCTCCTGTCAGAGGGGAGGGTTGCAAACAGATTGTGACTAGGGTGGGAGGGGTCGGCCTGCCCAACCAAATGGTGATGGAGGAGGTGAGGATGGACTCAATGATGGCAGAGTAGAACTGCACCATCATTGTCTTCGGCACACTGAACTTCTTCAGCTGCCACAGGAAGAACATTTTTGTTTGTGAGGGAGCTGATGTTGAGCTCCTACTTGAGGTCCTGGGATATGATGGATCCCAGGAATCGAAAAGACTCCGCAGTGTCAACTGGGGAGTCGGAAATCCACAGTCGGAAATCCACAACCAACGTCCCTCTCTAGAAGTGAAAGGGTTGTTGTTGTGGTTGGGGAGGAGGCGTTCTGTGTGAAGGCCATTTGCTGTTTATGTGGAGGGGTGGTGGCAGAGTAGGAGAGCTGGTGATGGCTGAAGGTGTCATGGGGGATGGTGTCAGGACTGACGCCTTGTCAATCAAAGCGACAGTAAAACTTGTTTAGCCTGTTAGCAGGACACAGGTTATTAATGGACTGAAGGGGATTAGGCTTGTAGTTTGTGATTTCTCTGATGCCCCTCCACACAGGTGCATTATCATTAGCTGAAAACTGCTGCTGGAGTTTTTTAGGGTACAGATTTTTAGCATCTCTCACCGCCATGCACAATCTGTACTTAGCCTCTTTGAACACATCTCTGTCCCCGCTCCTAAATGCCTGCTCTTTCTGCAGCCTTAGCTGTCTTACTATGAACCAGGGTTTGTCGTTGTTGTAACTCACATTGGTGCTTGTTGGTAAACAGCTGTCCTCAGAGAAGCTGATGTATGAAGTCACAGCCTCTGTGTACTTATCCAGACTGACTGTGTTAGTCCTGAAACAATCCCAGTCAGTACAGACGAAGCATGCTTGAAGGTCCTCCAGAGCCTCACTGGTCCCCTTTTTAGATGTCCTCACAACAGGTTTACACGACTGGCCCCTTGTTGTCATGCCATGGTTTACAATTCATGTCAGGGGGCTTGTAACCCTTCCAAACTTGCGCGCAAGTCTAGTTAGTTGTTTAGATATACATTTCAACACAGTTTTAATTCTCTCACACTGTGAAGGCCCAAAATAATTCCCAGTCCAGTTTATTCTTCTGGTTTTCTCACAGCCATATTGGTATAAATAGGTTTCTTTTGTAAGCAAAACTATTTATATTCCATTAAAAATGTTTAATCTCATCATCTTATTATTTCAGTCATCTTAGTTGAGCTTCTCCCACATTTGTTAAAGCTGCTCTGTTTAGAAATGTCAAATATGTCGTCATGGCTTTATTGTTGTTCTGTTAAAGTCATTGTGATCAAATTTCAGGAATTTAGACTTCAGAAAATACTGGCGGACACATGATGGCATATGTGGGGGTACACACACTGAGACTTGCTGACAGACTGTAATTAGGGCAAATGAATCAGCGAGATCCATCTGTCCAACGTGACTGCAAACACTGGGCTACATAATGCTGTGTGTGTGTGTGTGTGTGTGTGTGTGTGTGTGTGTGTGTGTGTGTGTGTGTGTGTGTGTGGGTGTGTGTGTGTGTGTGTGTATATATGTGCGCGTGTGTGCGTGTGTGTGTGTGTGTGTGTGTGTGTGTGTGTGTGTGTGTGTGTGTGTGTGTGTGTGTGTTTGTGAGAGTGAGTGAGTGAGAGAGACGCTCTCCATATTGCCTCCTGACACTGATGTGTTGTAAATGCAGATAGATTGTTATTAAGAAAGGGAAAGAAAGAAAGCAGCCTTTCATATAAACAAGTTCCATTATTGGCCATCGTGGCCAGAAAACACAAAGATAATAACTTTTGATGGACTGGGACGATTTCACATGAAACCTGTTCATGATAAAGGAAAAAAGACATGGAAAAGGTTTCTCTGTGCTGACTTACTCTTTGTCATGCTATCTGCCAATTCAGTAGAAGAAGAAATGGCAAAACTGACGTTTGAAGGTCCATTGAATGTTCAAAATGAGACTGAATGCATTTGACAGTGAGTTCAGCAAGCATGCCACGTAAATATATTCATCCATGTATGTGTTTGTATTATCTGTACTTGAACTGTACTGTCTTCAAATTGAGTCTGATAATCAATCAGGCAAGCTGATGAACTGATTATTTATCAAATAAGGCAGTACTCCCTAGCCCAGTGGTCTCCAACCTTTTTGTCTCTGAGAGCTACTTTGACAAATTAAAAGTGTCTGTTAAATTATTAGTAACATTTATCCACATGGCTGATTCTCCACCCAAACCAGCTGAATAAGAATATTTTGTGTGAACATTTACAAAATGTTGATATCCAACACTTCAATTCAGCAACATAAGCTTGTTTTTTTCTGTAAACATTTTCAGTGTCAAGCTCACACTAATAAATTCACCTCATATTCATCTCATAGAAAACAAAAGAATGTAATCTTTTTCTTTTAGTTATTAGTTACTTATTTTACTATTTTACCAATACTATACCTTTCATATTTCACATTTTATGTCTGTCCACATATCACTGTCACAATTTCTCTTTACATTCTCTGTAATTCAGGGAATTCCCTGTAGTTCCCATATCATCTGTACTTCACATGCATTCAGTCTCCTCTGATGTCAGTGAGATGACAGAGAGTGTGGTACTATTTTCATGAGGAATTCAAATAGTTTTGGAATGTTCTTGCAGTGAAGCCAGTCTCTGTCATTGTTAGAAACATGTTGATTGGCTTATACTATGGGATAAGAGCATGCTGAAGTCCAGTACAGGAGGAAACAAGCAGTCTGACTAGAGACAGTCTTATGATTGACTCAGACAGTTTGCACCAAGATGTTTCCTGCTGATATTGATAACTTGTGATTTACTCAGGTAGTGTGTCCTGTTGATATTGTTAAACTGATCAAGACTGTGAGTGACAGGGACAAAGCCCTCTGGCAACCATGTATAAGATGATGATTTGAGCTATTGAAAATCAGTCAACCCAGACTGCAATGACCACACATTGTAACTGACTTGACTCTTGCTGCAGCAATAAATTCTCAACCCGAGTGTACTGAAGTCTCCGTGCCTGAAGAAAATAATTCTCGTGACAACTTGGTCCTTCAAGCCGGATGCCATCATCCTTCCTGCCATCAAGAACCGGGGCTGAAAGCTGTGCACAGTGGAGCCTAGGGCTCCTTCACCAAAGTCCTCTCAACTGAATTGTTGATCATCAGAGGCCAGCCAACAACTCAATGGCAGGAAGGTGACGGCATCATAGAACAGCAGAGAGAGGCACCGAGACGGACGACTTTTGCTGAGAATGTTTTGTACGTTTTTGTATGTTTAAAAGACTTAAAACTGAGACCTGAGAAATGAAACAGTAAAGTTTAAAGCAGATGAGAAAGAGTGCTGGGAACACTTGAGAAAAGTGTTCTTGGAAAAGTCAGAAGTTCATAGTCTGTGTGAGAAGACTACTGATAATAACTAACTCTGTATATACGTTAAACAGTGTTTTGGGAACACAGAAGTTCAGGAGAACTTAACTGCAGTGCTTTATGTTGTATATTGTATGTTTAATGTTGTATGTTTTATGTTATATGTTTTAACCGGTATGTGTGGTTGAATGAATGAATAATTGAAGTGTGACATTGAGTAGAGATGCTAAGTGTATGTTTAAAAGGGATCAAATGAAAAATATTTACAAAAATGGAAAAAGAAATTTGGATTCCAAGTTAAATTGGGTCCAGAACAAGGAAAACGGGCTCACCCAGCTGAGAGCAGGAGTGCATGGATTGTGTGCTGGCTGCAGGTGGAGTGGAGCAGAAGTTGAAAGAGCAGTCAGACATGTCAAAGGGCCAGATTGGTGTGTATGATAAGAGGGGATTGAAATCCCAATAATGCCAGCAGAGCTCTGTTACAGCATGATAATGATGTACGAGTGACAGTACTTATGGGCAGAGCTGCAGCTAGGTACCGGAGAAGAGCAGACTGGACAGAAATCGATCAGTGTGTCCAAAAAGACAATGAATCATCAATGATCATTATTCACACAGGCTTTTAGAGATGTTTGATAGTGGGGTAGATTGACTGACACATATGAGTATGCTAGGCATACTGAGGCTAATTTTAAAGAAGAGAATGTCTGAAAGTGAAAAGAATGACAAAGGGGAGTAAGGGAGGATGAGGAAGTGTTAGAGTTAGGTGATGCAATAATGATGTTACTGAATGATGAGAAACCTGAAGTAACCTTGTTGATTGGTCTGTAACATTTTTGTGTGACTCTGGAGCATCCAGAACTGTAGTGCACCCTGATGACGTACCAAATGTCAGGGCATCCACTATGTAAAAGCAGCAAATGGCCGGATACACAATGAAGACTTATCAGAACTCCAAAGACGGAAGTCATAGGCATTGTGTTATCAAAAGTGTGTCCCTGCAACTTATTGGGTAGCAATATGATGCAATTGTTGAACATTGGAACGGTCCTGTCTGACAGGGGTATGCGGGCACACCGAATGTCACAAATTCGTGTGGTCCAATGCATAGGACCGGTAGATTATTGGTACAGTCTTGACCTATCAAACACTGGACCAGGGTCAATAACCCCTGACCTAATGGAAAAAGTCAAACAAAAGGTGTCACCTGAGGCACAACTAATGAAACTAGAGGCATAGCAAGGCAATGATACGTGATCTTATAAAAGCTGGAGTGATAATTGATTGTTCGGATTCACTGTGTTATACTCAACTGTTTCCAGTGAAAAGGCTCCACCCTCATCGGGATGGAGAATGGTTCAGTATTTGCAAGCTGTAAATCAAGCTGTAGTGCCGCATGCACCTACAGTACCTGACCCACACACACTTTTGAATGCATTAGCATTGAGTAGCTACAAAACACTGACGGAATGACGAAGAAGCACACCTGGCTTACAAACAGTGATCCAGTAACAGTATAACAGCATTCTTGATTTATTCCAAAGGTGCACTAAATGTCTGCATTCATCACATACATCACATTCATCACACTAAATATGCATTTATGTATAAAATCATGCATACATAAAAATCTTTTTTATTCATTTCTTGTACATTAGAAAATATTTGCACATCCATGATGATGCAGGTGTGCTGTAGCTGAGTAAGGGGAAGCCCACGGCGTTATACAGGTGCAGCTTAGAATATCGTGGAAAAGTTATTTATTTCAGTAATTCAATTCAAAAAGTGAAACTCTCATATATTATAGGTTCATTACACACAAGGTGAAATATGTCAAGCCTTTATTTGTTTTAAATTTGATGATTTTGGCTTACAGCTAATGAAAACCCCAAAGTCAGTATCTCAGAAACTTTGAATATTGTGAAAAACTTCTTAATTGTAGACTCACGGGGTCACCTGCAAATGTTTCCTGAGCCTTAACATTGTCTCTCAGTCTGGTTCAGTAGGCTACACCAGTGTTTTTGAACCTTTTTTGAGCCAAGGCACCTTTTTTACATTAGGGGGGAGTGCGCGCTTCGAAATTTGTTTTTCGGATCACCGGATCGGCTCGCGGACTAATTAAGTGACGTTGGATGATTTCCCATGGGCACACCTGACGATTTCTTGCGTCTTGCGGCAGACTAGTGTGCCGCGGCACACCGGTTGAAAAACACTGGGCTGCACAATCATGGGGAAGACAACCACATTCTAATTTATTGAGTTGCACCTGTGAGCAGGGTGTAAATGAATTTGTTTGAAGTATGTTTAAATGTACCTTTCTGTGAGAAAGAGCAGAAAGAGGGCGGACACACCTCCGGCCAGGATCAACAAGCTGCTAGTCATTTTAATAACAGATAGAGAGTAAAAACTTTTTTTTTTATTTGCATCACAATATCAATAGAAGCAGAAAATCCATATATATATTTGAGAAATGTGACAAATTAAGTAACTAGCAAAAGAAGATATTACATTTTCTATTAAAACTGCTATTTTCAGACTCATTCCCTCCAGGTGTACTACTGAGCGCCATAGGAAATCCCTTCTCCCTGTGGCCATTGGACTCTTTAATAAAGCTACCTCAGGTCGAGGTGGGACGGTGGGGACATAGGGATCTGAGCCCGCTCCCCCCCTCCCAACCTGCTTCACTGTCACCTTATAGTATATTGCACTAAACGTTGCTGTATGTCACATATACACACATGTATGCTGTAGTTGTATAGATGTCGTCACTCATACCTCAGTCAGATGCACATTGCACTTGCACTTCCTTACGTACTTGCACATACTTATGTATGCTGTCATGTACTGTTTCCCCCCATTGTATACTTCGTACCCCCTTATTGTTTGTACTTACCGTGTACTTATTATCTACTTGCATTCTTGCACTTTTCATTATTGCACTAGTTGGGTGATTTCTGATTTCTGGGTCTTTTTTCATGCTGTAACTGTTGCACAGTTATTTCCCTCGGGATAATAAAATTTCATCTTATCTTATCTTATCTTATTTTCTGAAAAGTAAAAAGACCCTTTAAATCACCGCCACTCTGTTTTTGCAGGGCATCTAGATTTAAAAAAGATAAAAGATAGTTTTTACTAGGTAGGGCAGCAGATACCCTTTGCTGCACGGAATTTGCAACAGCTGCTACTGTGGGATCTGTGTGTTAAGTGAAAACAAGTGTGAAGAATTTATCGGAACGTCACTTCTGCTCTCTTCACCTCCAGCTCCAGCCTTTACCACAACCTGAGTGTGCATGAATGACGAGGTCAAGTCAAAAACATTTTATACAGATGTTAATTAATATTTCAACGCTTGTTTTTTTCTCACCCAAGCCATGAATAAAACACGTTCCTCATGAGTCACACCTTGCTATCCCTCCATCTGTTACTTTGAAAATAGTTTTATTTCATTTGGTCTCACACAGTCCATCTCCCCTCTATCTACTTTGGTCATCACTGGTCTCTCCCCCCCGCCCCCCCTCCCTCCCTCTCTCTCGCTTTCTCTCACTTATTCAATAATTGATGTGGGACGTCCTGTCTCTCTTCAGCTTGGGAGGTTTAGGAGACATGACTCAACTATGGAGGGCACTTTACATATGGACATGAACACACACACATACACATGCAAACACACACACAATGCTGCAGAGTTCAGGCAAAGGTCATTTATGTTCCATTAATGTTGCAGCAATGAAAGTGCTCAGCCTGCATGTGCATTTAGCATTTATTGCTATTAGAACCACATCAGCTGACAGTGAAATAAGCAGCTGCTTTCATTGATAATGATGATATCGTGTCTCTGTGTGTGTCAGTGTGTGTGGGTGTGTGTGTGAGTGACTGTTCAATGACAGGTAAAGTTAAATCACCTGACTTTTGCACCTTGATTATACTTTATCTTATCTCTTTACAGAAATACTTTAATTACAATGTCTGGAGAAATCTAAAAAAAGGAACTAAGGACAGAAATAATTAATTTATGCCATGTCTATTTTAAATCTGAATTGGGAAAAAGTGGGAGATGAATGAATTACTGCACATTCAAATTGACAATAATCCAATCTGAAATGCAACAAAAAAATAAAGTCTAAATACATTAAAAGATCTACTCATTTGGTTGATACCTCACACAGTCATATGATTCAGTGTAAATGGGGAATCACTCTGAACTCATTTAAAATAAAAATAAAAATATCACACATGCTCCTCTCACATTTTGATAACTGGTGAAGGATTAAGGCTGTGTCTCATTTCATGTGCAACAGCAATTCAAAACCAATGTAAGTTCCAGCAGGGAGACTCAGGGGTCACATTACTCATTTACCCATTTATCTAATAAAAGTCATCCCTCTCTCCTAGTAGGCTGCGTCACATTCATTCATTATTCTAATCAGGCCAGCGTGCGCCGGCTTACGTCATCGTTCCCTCGGCTGTCCAATCACATGCACACTCACTGCAAAAGACCATATTCATTTCATGCAGTTTTCCCAGAAGCCACTGCGATTGAAACAAACACAATGTTTTGTTGTGATGATATTGTATTTATTTAATTTTGAGAAATTTAAGAATATAAATAAAGGGTTTCAATGTTGATGTCCGTTGTAAAAGTTGATTCTAGCCCGACTTTGGTTTGGATTTTATGGACAAGTTAAGACTATATGTGTTTTTATTTTTATTTATTCAAAATATTTTTAATGAACTGTTTGATTTGGTTTGCAAACATATGTATGATATCAAACCCAATGGGGTAAATCAAACTAGACAAGGAGAGAGTTTAGAGGGGGTGGGATACGTCTGGTCACAGGAAGATACAGCTACCCCTCCATGGAAAGCTAAATATATTTAGAATTTTTAATTAATAGGAAAAAATGGCCCTGTTGCTTTTGCACTAACTTTTGCATGTCTGTACCTGTCTTATTTTATATAATTTCAGTGAGCCACAAAGTGAAGAAGTAGCAAAGATGTAATATATTGAATGGATTTTGAATTGCAGTCGTAATATATTTCAGATATCCTGTTACAATCTTTATCTAAATTAACATAACAGATGCAGAAAAAAAGTTAATGTCTAGATGATTTCTTTTATTGGTTGCATCTCAGCTATTTTCCCATCCAGTCTTTGTGTGTGTTTCTCTTCCAGCCTTAATTGAAAGGCCATGGCAGGGGACCTGAGCAGCAAATAGCCTGATCAATACAGAGCCTGATGTGTAAATTGATCGTGTTTGTGTGTATGAGGCAGACAGTGCTCACTGTAAGTGTTTCAGTCACGCAAAGACTGTTCAGATGTGTGTGTGTGTGTGTGTCCACCCACTTATTGAGGTGTTCAATCAGTCTAATTCATTCTCGCCCAGAGACGGCTGTTTGGTTGCAGGACGATTCATTTACTCGGCATGCTCCAATCAAAACTATTCCCAGCATTCCCTCCTGTAATAATCACTGCATATGAAATGAGGAGATCTATAACAGCACGCTGCTTTACACTGGGGGCCAAACAGCCATGCAAGGAAGGTAAGCAGCATGTTCATGCAAAATAAATTATGCACATACAGTTTTCTAGATACCTTTAGCAATAAACTGCATTATATAAACGGTAGGTAGATACAACATTATGTTTCTATGGTTACCTGCATTGAAGGAACAGTGGTTAAACTGTTGACCAGACCTGCTGGCCCTGGTCTAAGCAGGTCGAGATTTTACTGATGAATCGGTTGGTTTTCCATTCATGGCTGAAAAATGTTTCTGGTGAGTATGGTTTTAATTATAGCACTAATCAAGGTTAATTTAGCTTTCTGTGGAGAGCCAAAAAAAAAAAAAGATTTTGATCATAATTAGGCTGCCCTCCACTTCTGCAGTGGGGGTGAATGTGCTGTGATTCTCAAAATTCAATGACAATCGAGCACATACATGAACTACAGTCACAAATTCTCCAGAATTCTTTCACAGATTTTATGCATCACATCCAGATTTTGACATTCCAGATTCCAAGTTCAAATTTTAGAAGGTATTAAAAAATTAACACACGATGTTGGCTCTTTCCTGCCGATGCAGTCATCTGCTCAATCTCACTTTTGTATTAGCCAAAGGCAGACAGCCTCCTTGTTTGTTAACGATTATTCATTCTCTCTACTAAGAAAGCCATTTTCAAAGGTAAACATCATCTCAGGCACTCTTCAAGCTCCAGGGTACAATAATTTGGACCTGCCTATAACTATGCACCTCCCGCTTGTGGACGGCTCTCTGCTTGTCAACAATCATTCATGAGATACATATATGGATCATGAGCACAAAGAATGTTAACACATGCTTTTTTTCTGTGATATATGCTATTTAGCTTAATATAACATGAGGTTCTTTAATAGAGTGGCAATGTGTGTTAGTGTATCAGAGCATAAAAGCAGTCTGGGAAAAAGCATAACTGATACATGTGTCAGCAGACATGTTAGAGACATGTTAGGATGTGAGGGTGTTAAAATTGCTGTTGTGCGTAGCGTAATAATAACTATAACATAAATAATAATAATATTCCGTATGTGCTGTGCACCTTGTACCTTATGTGCTGTCTGGATGAGGACTAACGCCATGTGTTGTTTTAGTAGCAGACCACCAGGCCACCTTTGTAAATGTCTTTTTTTATGATTTATTATTTTAAGATGCTGTCCGGTCTAATATGTGTTCATGCCTAAATGAGCTAAAAACAAATTTAAAATGGTGGCGAGTCAACTTCTATCTATCCTCTAAACCCCATGTGTGTGTTTGTGTGTGTGCACGCATGCGTTTCATTGCCACTCCATGACAGACCATCATGTGTGTGCATGCGTTTGTGTGTGTATGCTGGTGTGTGTGCATGTGCATGCTGGTGTGCGTGTGAGTGTGCATGCGTGTGTGCCTGTGTGATAAGCCTACATATGTTTTTAGGGAGTGGGATACCCGTCACTATAGCAATATGTGCATACTGTTATGAATAAATTAATTGACAATCTGAAACTCTTAGTGTTTACGATATACTTTTTTAACTTTTCTTTATTACAAGATTGATATGCCAAAAATGCCAAAACAAGGAGAAAGTACAAAGGGGAGCAAATGCATATGTTGCATTTATATGACGAAGCAGGTAGATTATATAGAACAAATATAAAGAGAGACCAATTACACTGGGGTGCAGAATATGTCAAAGGCTTAGATGTTTTGACTGAATTAAATGATGCATAACTTGTGTCTAAAATTCAAATAATTTTTGCAGGTACAAAGCACAAGAAGGTATATGTGGTGAAAAACAATACTTTAAAAATTGTTGGAACAATTTATATATATATATATATATATATATAAATTGTATACAATATAAATATATATATATATTTATACTGTTGCCTATGAGGTTGGAATAATTCTTTATTCCAACTCAATGAGCGACATTGTATTTATAGTAGATGTTGCTATGTACCAGGGTGCATGTGTGCATATAGACAGTGAGATGTCCTTATTTGAAAGGTTTAATGCTTGGGGAAATAAGAGGTTTGATTCATTATAGGTATCGGAAGTATGTGGAGGCCCTAAACACAGCTAAAGATGCAGACTTTAAAGAAGGTGAAGCTGCCGTGGAGGAAAATGTCACTAACCCTAACCCAGATGAAAGGACTGATTCATAAAATGTCGCTGAGGGATCTTTCAAGGAATCATATCAAACTTCCACACACATGATTAGTTATTAATGTCTTTATGTGTGTTTGGTTTTAAGCTTTTCATTATACTGTGATTCTTCCACGTTTACAGGACAGACTATATCTGTCAGTGCATGTTTTGTTTGTGTATAATGAGGAGGCAGGGGCTCAGTGGGTAGTGCTTCCGCTTGGGAACAGGAGGGTCGCCGGTTCAAGCCCCTGCCAAGGTGCCCCTGAGCAAGGCACCGAACCCTCAATTCCCCTCTCTGCGAAGGGTGGTAATGTAATGTAAGTCGCTTTGGATAAAAGCGTCTGCCAAATGATCGTAATGTAATGTATAATGTTCAAAAATTGTGTTTTGGGCATATCCTTTCCAAATCCATAATTAAATGTAATTATGATCCATTAAAAATAATGATATAAAGCTATTTGAGAATGTGGTCATTCAGTTTCATAGAGAAATACAAATAAAAACTTACTGTTGGAAAAACAACTGTATTAATAATGATCAATGTATTTTTTATTTATCAACCATTAATATTTTATTTATAGAGGCCATATTACAGTATTTGAACTTTGACAAGAAGTGTGACACAAATTAAAGTAAAATTTTTTACAAAATAGAACCCAGCAGTCGGAATGATCTACATTTTAACATTTTAAATGACTTAAAGTTGCTATGATGAAGGCGACATGATATATGTCTGAAGAATAAAATGAGCAATGAAATGATTTTCATGGCAGACATGTGAAATGTCACTTTTTCTTTTTCTTTCCATCTTTTAGTTACTTCCTTCTCTCTGAGCGCAGAAAAACCTTTTAGCTCTGAGAACTCTAAATCTATTTAAGTGTGTGTGTGTGTGTGTGTGTGTGTGTGTGTGTGTGTGTGTGTGTGTGTCAGCTGGCTGGGTGGGGGTTTAAAATGGCGCCTGTCTGGAAATAGGTCCATTATGGGTTTAAAGTACATTTAGTCTCCAAAACATCCCTCTCTCTCTCTCTCTCTCTCTCTCTCTCTTTTCTCTCTCTCCCTCTCTCTCTCTCTCTCTCTCCCTCCCCCCCCCCCTTCTCTCAATCTCTCTCTTAAACTTCTCTCCAGCCAATTAGTGCTCAGTCTGTTCAGCAAAAGACAATATGTCTGCTCCACACCCAGAGAGGAGGCCTTAAATGGCCTCCAGGGACACTGAGAGAGAGAGAGACAGAGAGAGAGAGGAGAGGAAGGGACACATATTCTTGCCTCTTTTGCTCCAAATACCTGAGATGCCCCCTTTACAACATAATAATAAGCTAAATCAAAAAGCAAATACTTTCACTTTTATTTTTAATAGATATTTTATATTAAATATTAATTCCTCCTCTTTAGTCAATTAATGTTATGGTATTATTGCAAATGGTCTAATAATACCAATAATAAGAATAGTAATGACTAGATTTGCAAGCAAATATACTGGGGTCCAAGCACAATGACAACATTTAACAAACCCCCTGTCAGTAATGGCTTCACTGACAACTTGTATACATTTTGGAAGAATGTATTATTCAATGCAACACAAAAGTGTATCTAAAGGCTTGAAATATTACCAAGTATGAAACTAAATAAATAAAATTAATAACCCTGATTCATATGCGTGGGAGAGAAGAGGATTCTGGATCATCTAAGGCCAATTACTATTACAATTCTAATTGGAATGTTATGGTTATACAACCAGTTAAGCAGTTTTGGAACATGGAACATTCAATGTTCATAGTTCAATGTTGAGAGGGAGAAATACAACATGGTTCTAACAGTTCACCTTCACTATTCATCTCAGTTGCTGAACTGCTTTTAATTATTAAAGCATATAAATAATGATCACAAATACTACTAAGTCAATTGGCAGGTGATATAGCAATACTTTAGAAAAATAAGAATTTGGTTCTCTTAATATATTATCTTAAAATATGAATGAGTTCCACAAAGCAATAGTCTTATGTGTTTTTACTATACAAAATGTATATTTTTTGCTTTGCATGAGCCTGCTTTGGATTCAATTTGCTATATTAATGAAAAAAATCTTTCATTATCCAGTTGGAATCTATGTTTTTCTAAACCACATTATTTTCAAAAATGTGGGTGGAATTCACTTTCTGTGGCTGTGACGGATTTTTTCAAACACTCCATGTGGGCGAAGGCTTTGCAAATAAATTTAGAAAAATTATCTTTTATTCCCTGCCCTTTGGGGGTTACTGAATGAATTGAGCATATGTGCTGGCTGGTTTAGGGACTAATGTTTCACTTGTCTTTTCTGTTTTAGGATAACACTCATGCATGATGTATTCTGTTTTTGTCGGCTTGTTGTCACACGGTGACAAAATCTACTGCCCTTGTCAGATCAAAGAAACACCTACTTCACTGCTGTTAAGTACAAATAGTACATACAAGATTTAGTCTCTAAATGAAAAAAAGGAACTTATCTGTCCTCTGCATCAAAAGAGCCAGCTGTGCTTGCCTCAGTGCAGCAGGTGTTCAGTTTTGGTAAACTATCGATTAAATTAACAGATATCCTCTGCTGTAACACTTGAACGATCCTCAGGAAACCAAAAAGGTTGCATTAACTGTCATCATTCAGTTTCTATATTCTTCATTGCACTTCGCCAACCCCCACTTGCACCAATATCGCAACCTTGCCTGGTGCTGATGAGATTTAAATTTTGTATCATTTTGTAAACATTATCACAAATCTATTTTTTCCCTCATAACCTACACAAATATGTCTTCTTATTGAATTCCTTAGAGTTCCAAAATAGATTTGCATACATGTAGATTCTGCTGTATATTCTTCATTATTATAACTCTCAAAATCAACCAGAGGAGGAGGAGATTGCCCCTTAGAGCCAGGTTCCTCCTTAGGTTTCTCCATTCTTAGTTAAACAGAGTGTTTCCTTGCCGTTAAAATATACACTTAAGATAAGAGAAGATAAGATAACAGTTTATTATCCAGAGGGAAATTACTGTGCAACAGTTACGGTACAGTGGAGAATGAAACGAAGAATCACCTCTAGTGCAAAAAACGTGCAAGAATGCATGCAGATAATTAAGTACACACAATAAGGGGTACAAAGTACATACAATAGGAGAACAAAGTACATAACAAGACCAAAGTACATAAGAGTACAAAGTGCAGTCTGTGCTTGGAAGTGAGAGTATTTATAATAAATACAACTTGTACAGCATACATGTGTGGTCTTTTGTTGCATGTTCTCAGTGTGAAGCTAATTAGTCAGGCAATCTTAAAAATTGACTGTTGTCAGTGGAGTCATGTTTTCCCCTATGGTGAAATTCTTCAAAATGATTTATTTGTCTGGTCTTATCTTTGTTTACATTTAATTTTTTTTTTAATTATAAAATAAGAAATTATACCAAATACAGTTGTAAATAAGTAATGTTTTACACTGATTTTATACTGTGTGTCATGTGCTATGATTCTTAGGCTGTATTCAGACATGAGGTTCCTTCACATACTAATTGCAAATGTTCCCTTCACTCAAATAACCCACATGTTCTGACAGCTTGCAAAATCTATTCAAATCCTTACAAAAAATAATAACATTCAGTCCTTGAGGAGGCAAAATCGATTTGTATTCCTCTTCATGAACTCCACTGATGTGTGTCTGAAGAATTAAGAAGTTGATAATTTCTCATCTCTGTTTGTTCTAATTATCAGGAAAACATTGAGAAGATAAAAACTATGACAATATAAATTGGCATTATGACTGTGTTATGGGCACATTAAACAATTCAACTGGAATATTATCAACAAACATATTTGAAGGCTCAAACTGCACACTGCTTAAAAAACTGCCAGAATTGGGCATGGCCTATGGCAGGGGTCGGGAACCAATGGCTTGCGAGCCACAATTTTGAGTTGACATCTTTTAACAAGAATAATAAGTAATGAATAATTATACTGTGTCATTTTAAAGTAAAACATTTAACAGAAATTAGTTTTGAAAATAATATTCAAAATATAAACATTTTATTAAATTTTAATCTGTCAACACCACCACTCAATTTTCATTGGATAATGCTGTACGTCGTTGTAAGGTCAAGAAATAAACTTCCCTCCTTTTTGTCAGATAGCTAGCTAGTTTATCTGCTTCAACCCTTACGACGGAAAAGATGTCAAAAAGAAAGAAAGACGAAGATTGCCTTTGTGGAGAGAGCAGGATCTGCGGTATGTTTAATATGCAATGATAAAATTGCAATCGATGAAACGGTCAAATTTAAAGCGGCACTTCGATACGCACCCAGCTTCATTTACATCGAAATAACCAGCTGGGGACAGCAGGAAAAAGGCATGCGAAGAGCTACAGCAGAGAGTGCAGACCAGTCAGCAGCAACTACGTGTATGGACCAAGCAGGGTGACGGGAATTTGGCTAGCTTTGCTGGTGCTTTGGCAATAGTAAG
Source organism: Genypterus blacodes (assembly GCF_046128005.1). Lineage (NCBI taxonomy): Eukaryota > Metazoa > Chordata > Actinopteri > Ophidiiformes > Ophidiidae > Genypterus > Genypterus blacodes. The sequence goes on from NW_027466852.1 coordinate 9,342,700, forward strand.
GAATGGAAAGCCATTCGCAGATGGCGAGAATGCCAAAACATTCATGCTTGATGTGGCCAATGAACTGTTTGATGACTTCTCAAGTAAAGACAGGATAATCAAACGAATAAAATACATGGAAAAACTTATTTCTGTGTGTACTGATGGTGCACCCTGTATGTTGGGGAAGAACAAAGAATTTGTAGCGCTTCTCCGTTAACATGAAAATAGAGCCATCCTAAGTTCTCATTGCATTCTGCATCAGGAGGCGCTTTGTGCTCAGACGTGTGGCAAGGAGCTTGGTGAGGTGATGTCGCTGTCATTGGAGTGGTCAACTTTGGAGTGGGAGTGGTCATGGAAGTGGTCAACTTTATTGTTGCCCGAGCTTTAATGATCACCAGTTGAAAGCTCTGTTAGACAAAGTTGGGAATAGTTATCCCGGTCTGCTTTTACACAGCAGTGTGCGTTGGTTGTCAAGGGGGAAGGTGCTCAGCCGTTTTGCAGCTTGCCTGAGTGAAATCTGGACTTTTCTCGAAAGGAAAGGTGTCAAGCATCCTGAGCTAGCCAACACTGAGTAGCTCCTGCAGTTTCACTATCTCGTGGACATAACAGGCCATCTAAACCAGCTCAATGTGAATATGCAAGGTAGTGTTTGCATTTGAAAGAAACCTGGAACTCTTTCTCAGGGACATTGAAACAGGTGGTCTTCTGCACTTTAAAAGACTGCGACAATTTAGAGATGCATGCTTAGCAAGTGACCCCACTCAACATTTTGATCTCCAGCAGCTAGCTGGCTTTATGTCCAATCTCCAGTCGTTCAAAGAGCGTTTTAGAGAATTTCGTGAGCGCACCGGTCTTTTTAAATTCATCATTCATCCACATGAGTGTGCAGTGGACAACGTCCACCTGACATGCATCCCTGGGGTCTCCCTGGGAGACTTTGAGCTGGAAGTTGCTGACCTGAAGGCGTCAGACATGTGGATGAGTAAGTTCAAGTCACTTAATGGAGAGTTGGAAAGACTTGCGCGACAGCGAGCAGAGCTGGCGAGGGAACACAAGTGGACAGAAATGAAAAATCTTCAACCTTAAGACCAGCTGATTCTTAAAGCTTGGAACGAGCTTCGTGTCACATACCACACAATGCAGCATGTGAGTATTGCCGTATTGACCATGTTTGGCTCTACATATGCATGTAAGCAGTCTTTCTCGCATCTGAGAAACTTTAAGACTAACCTACGCTCACGTTTAACTGATAAGCCTCAACGCCTTCATGAAGCTCAACCTCACCACATATTAACCAGACTACAAGGCCATCAGCAAAACCATGCAGTATGAGAAGTGGCATTAATAGTAAGACGTATTTAATCTATCATAGGTTAGCTACGGTATAACAACAATATTATTAAGAAGAATAAAGATATGTATTATATATCGGGCTTGTGTTATACTTTAAAAATGTATGTCTTACTTAAAAAATGCACTCATAAAGTTGCATTTAATTGTATTAAATACTATATGGCTCACAAGGAAATACATATAGACATATTTGGCTTTTATGACTCTCCCAGTCACAAAGGTTCCGGACCCCTGGCCTATGGTAATACACGGTCGCCCATGAAGGTTGAATGATTGTTAATTCCAACGGCGACCATGTAGATCAGGGGTGTGCAAACTCCGGCCCGAGGGCCAACTGCTAACCCTGGTGAAATGCAGTACTGCAGGGCATATTCAAAACCAAACACTTCTAAGTTGAACAGGTTATAATAGCGCAAATTGAGTCAAATATCCACATGGGAAGACAAATAGGTCATAATTACTTCAACGGAGGTTGTCAAATAATAATTATTCTAAACTTTATTTCATTGACAATATCAAAGAACCAAATAATGTCACAAATACAACAGTTGTAGTAGTTCATCTTTGCTATTTGTCTAAGTTGCCGAACTGCAGTAGTAGTATGCAGTAGTATTATCAAAAATAACACTAACAAATGCTCCTGAGACAATTTGCAGTTGAAACAGCAATCATTTTGATCGATTGGTTCCTTTAATCTTACAAACTATTACTTATTATCATTATTACTACTGTCAGTTCTCCAAAGCAATTGGCCTAAATTTCAATTTGTAAGAAAGTGTACTACACTGCCTGGCCAAAAAAAAAGTCCCACCTGGATTTAACTAGGTCTAGGTCTAGTTTAAGCAACATTATGTGCCCAAAGAATGAGGTCAGCTGACTACCTGAATATACTGAATGACCAGATTATTCCATCAATGGATTTTTTCTTCCCTGATGGCACAGGCATATTCCAAGATGACAATCAAA